>NC_137912.1:22996043-23025621 GCF_963457725.1 Sprattus sprattus
GAGTCTGCGCGCGCATACAGGACAGCTCATGCAGATTAAAAAAAAACACCAGGTATTATCTCATAATTATGAGATAGCATGGTGAAATTTTTATTATTGAGTGAATGCAATGAGCCATCGTAGAATCAAGGCCTGTCGGAGTTTAATACAGGCAGCTAAGCGTTTTTTAAACAGATCACTTCTTTTGTGGCTGTTTCACTTTCAGTAAAGAAACTAACTTTTGCTAACTTTTGCTTTAACGGTTAACCATGTAATAACTGCTCAGCCCTGCTATCCCTTATCCACTGAGTTACGGGCTTTTGGGCGGACTGGAGATGAAAGGCTCAGTTGGCAGGGTGGCTGTAAGATGGCCGTGCGAGACTTATGAAGTGTGAGAAGTCACGGCAATGGGAGTTGAACAGCAGCGTCACTTCTGCTGTCGTCAAGGAAATAAAATGTACAGTGATGGTGAGAGGTAACCTCCCTCCAATATGAAGGAACATATTCTCTGCCCACCCCTGTGTCAACACACACACACAAACACACACGCACACACGCACACACACACACACACACACACACACACACACACACACACACACACACACACACACACACACACACACAAATTCACATACCATACTCAGTGTGCATACCTTAGACATGGGAATCCCTTCAAACCTCTTTGTATGGGCCATCCTAACACACACACACACACACACACAAACACACACACAAACACACACACATACACACACACACACACACACACACAAACACAGACACAGAACAGAAACACAAATTAGATTTTCTCAAGTGGAAGAAACACCTCAGTGAATGTGACCCCAGGCATTAAAAGAACATCTGAGACATCTTTGACACAGAGGCTTTAACCAGTTAGACAGTGAATGGTAGGTATTGAACAGTAATATGCAAGTCATTCAGCTACATGTTACCTGTTAACTATTAATGACTCCATGCAAAATGTCATACATGCAAACTTCTGCAGGGGATCCTACATACTTTAGAGCATACCATGCAATCCTCTAAGGCTGTTCAGAAAACCACAACAACTTCACCGCAATCAAACAAGCAGGCGGATAAACAAACAAACAAACAAACAAACATAACATTAAACATACAAGGTCTCTAATCCACACGCAAATAGGAGCCTGTAGATTTTGTTTATGCAGAACTACAAATAACTCATAAATGCTAATTAATAATGCTTATAAATGAATATAAATAAGTGATGTGTTGGCTCATTGTATGGTCTCTGCATACCTTTCCATACAAACAGGTGTTATGTAGTGTCATTAACCCACCGCTCACTGTGTGCTGTGAATATCTGTTCAGATGCCCCGTGAGAGCTGTACTCTACCCTAAACATGCACCACTATCATATGACTGAGTCAGAGTGTGTGTGTGTGTTAGTGTGTGTGTGTGTTAGTGTGTGTGTGTTAGTGTGTGTGTGTGTGCGGATCTCACTATCGAGAAGCCAAAAGCTTCTGTGTCTGCACTGTGTCCCCGCTTCACTGATGTTCATACGGTACCCACAATGCTGTCACTAGTTACTACCATCACACTGCCTAATGCACACATCCTATCATTAAACTGGGTTCACTGGGTTTCATACTATCTTGAAGATACGTATTGCCATCAAACTGCCTAATCTCTGCATCTTGTTCTTAATCCTGTGTAGAGTTCTGATGACCCGTTTTCTAACGGGTCCATTTCACTCACCTGTTGAAGATGGCGTGTCCAGTGTGGTCCGAGTCGCTGGTATAAACCTCACCAGTCGTGACACTGATGATATAAGCTGGCGCTTCTCTACTGGCCCTGTAATATACTGTGACGACACGTAGCTGTCACGACAGCTATTTCAGCAGAGCCATGTCAGAAGTGTCACCCATGCGATAATAAAACCACACGCCCGGATCAGCATGATAGATTGATCTTCCGCGCACTTCTCTGTTGTGTGATGCCCTGTGCAAACGCTGCACTCTATGCCGCTTCGACTCTGGATGTTTCTGCGAGGGTCATCTGGAGGCTCGCGTGTGTTTGTGTTTGTGTTTTTGTTTGTGTTTGTGTTTGTGTTTGTGTTTGTGTTTGTGTTTGTGTTTGTGTTTGTGTTTGTGTTTGTGTTCGCTGTTAAATATGTTTGAGTCATTTGTGTCAGAACATCGGGGTGGCACAGACACAGTCAGTGGAATGAGTCTCACAGCATTGAGTAGGGCCAGCGCAGAAAGCAGAGGCCCCTTTTGAGTTAACACCGTACAAAGGGAACTTCATGGGGTTTAGACCGTGGGGTTCCGTTAACCACCGGGCCGTCCAAACAGGTTTTTGGGGTGCAGCTTTCAGTGAACAGTCGCTTATGGCCCCAAGAGAGTTACTTCAAGAGGTAATGAATAGTTTAGTGACTTGAAGGCCTCTCATGTTACAGTTACTGGTCACCCTTTATGTGGATGTTCCCCTATAGATAGATAGGCAGATAGATAGATAGATAGATAAATAGATAGATAGATAGATAGATAGATAGATAGATAGATAGATAGATAGATAGATATATAGGCAGATATATAGATAGATAGATAGATAGATAGATAGATAGATAGATAGATAGATAGATAGATAGATAGATAGATAGATAGATAGGCAGATATATAGATAGATAGATAGATAGATAGATAGATAGATAGATAGATAGATAGATAGATAGATATATGTACAGTGGTGGCCAAAATTATTAGAACACTAGGCATATTTAAGAGTTTTCAGTTGTTTTGGTTGAATTGGCCATTAAAATACCCTAAAAACTAATGAAATATCTACAAAGTCATCATTATGCTCTATAAACCATGAAATAGAGCCATCATAATGAGATTTAGGTCAATTTCCGTACAAAAACAAGCTAGGCCTATTTCGCTGTCAATGTCACACAATCATGTTCCTGCACAGAAGAAGCCAAATTACTTTTGTAATCATTGTCAGGTGTTATTGTGGTTAAATTGATTGTGATGCAAGAGTCTTAGGACACAGCTCTGCGATTCTTTTGAATGTATAAGGCCTATCCTGCTCATTAAGTGATTGGTAACATCAGGGTTTTGTCACTGAGGCCACACCACCAAAAGGTATAGATCCAAAGCCTCTAGAAGCAGTCTTGAAGCACATGTTGCTCTTTGAACATGCCTAAGGTGAAGAAAGAGCTAACAGGGGAGCAACGGGTTCGAATAAAGTTTTTTTTTTATGCTGGCTGGAGTTACTGCCGCATAGCCAAGGACTTGAGCTGCAGTCCAAGCACTGTAAAGTACACTTAAGACCACCATGGCACCAGAACCGAAAGGGGAGAGGTTTCAAAAAGAAACTCTCAGACTCACAAGTGAAGCATCTCAAAATTCTCAGTCTTCAGGACCGAAGAAAGACTTTACAAGAACAGTGTGACGAGATCAACATCACAATGACTAATGGTGCAACAGTGTCTTTAAGAACTGTCCATCGGAAACAGGGAGAAGAAGGACTTTTTTGGCAGAATAGCAGCAAAGAAACATTACTGAAAGAGAAGAATTGAGTGTAATGTCTGAAATTTGCAAAAGAACACAAGAAATGGACAAAGAAAGATTGGTTTAAGTGTTGTGTACTGATGAGTCCAGGTTTGAATAGTTTGGCAACAAGCAAAGCGTGTATGTTCCACGAAGTGAGGGGGAGAGATATAAAAATTAGTGTCTCTTGCCAACAGTTAAACAAGGAGGGGGTAGTATTATAGTGTGGGCTGCAATTTAAGCCTCAGGAACAGGTGACTTTGGCTAAATTGATGACATCATGGATACAGAAGTATACCACAATATTCTGCTGAGGCACGGAGTTCCTTTTTGGAGATGTGTTATTTGGCCTGGATTTATTTTCCAAGAGGACAATGACCCTAAACATTATTTTAACTATTGCCGGATCTACCGCCAACAAGGAATCTGCTGGAACATCGAAAATGATGGACCGGCCCTCTCAAAGTCAGGACTTCAAACCCTTCAAGCCAATTCGGGGCAAGTTGGAAAATAAACTCGACAGATCTATTGTAAATTCCAAGGAAAGCCTTTGGCTTGACTTGCAGAAGGCATAGGATAACATAAGTGTTGAAGTTCTCAAGAAATATATTGACTCTATGCCTGAGAGATGTGCTGCTGTAATTGCTGCAAAAGGTGGACGTACCACATATTAAAGTTAAAAGTGGATAAAAACAGTAGGACTCACTTCATCTGATATTTGTTGTGCTCAGAACAGCCATCTGCATGTTTCATGAACATTATGAAATTAAATCATGTTTTGGAGGCAAAAAAAAGGTAATTATTCTCAGATCTGTCAGGTGTTCTAATAATTTTGGCCACCACTGTATATCCCAAGGGAAATTTAGGACATCCAGTAGCTTATACAACTAACAAACACACATACACATAGGGAGAACATGTTCAAAAGGAGTGGGGTGGTAATAGATACAAGAATGGGTCTGACCCTATGGTGCAATGTGCATGATTGTGAGTGACAGTGTAGATGCCAAGGAGGAAAGTGTTCCTGTGCTTGTATGGATAGTGCAAAAAGAAAAAGTAAAAGGATGGTCAGTGGGATGGTATTATAAGATGGGATGGATGATAGGGCAGACTGAGGGAGACTCATGCAGAGAAGTCCATCTCCCCCTCCCCTTCTGCGTGGAGTTGTACAGCTGAATGGCCCTTGGGACAGAGGACCTTCTCAGCCTGTCTGTTAAGCATGAGAGTGACAGGAGTCTGCAACTGAGTATGCTCCTCTGTCTATTGAAAGTTCTGTGTAGAGGGTGGTGGTCATTGTCCAAGATAGTCAACAACCTGCTCAGGCTCCTTCTCTCCGCCACCGTTGTGAGACACTCCAGTTCAGTGCCAACAACAGCTCCCGCCTTCCTTACCAGCCTGTTCATTTGCCCAGCATCCCTCTTCTTTATGCTTCCTCCCCAGCACACCACAGCATAAAAGAGGACGCTGACAACAACAGACTAGTAAAACATAAGGAAGTTTGTTGCAGACATTGAAGGACCCCAACCAGTTGTGTCATCATAAGGGGGGGCGGGGGCTCTCATCTTACAATCTTACAAAGACATGCTTGAATCATCTGTTTGTGTAAGTGTAGCTATTACAGGCACACTATGATGTAAGGGAGAATTTGTTAATTAATTAAACAGTTAATTAAGCGTGCATATATCCTCCATGCACTGACAGCATGGAGTTTGTGTTTGGAAAGCAAATGAAATGCTCATGTTGCCGGGCTCGTGCAGAACAACGCAGATTTGGGATGATACATTGTCGGCGCCTCGTCAGATCCGGCTGAAAGCGGCTCTGGTATGTGCCATTGTAGAGGAACATGAATTGTGTGCGTTTGAAAGCAAATGAAATGCTCATGTTTCTGTGTTTGCTCGTATTTGGATGATGGATCATGACATATTTCGGCAACAAAGACAACCCTTGATCCTGGATCCGATCGGTTTCAAAGGTCGAAGGTCAAACTAAATGTTGATTTGGTGTGTGCACATCAATAAGGAAAAAGTCTGCATGATCATACATGTGTTTGTTTTTTATGTATTGTATTATGATAACAGTGTGTTAACGTACGTCATTATGTATGTAATTCATTATAATTATATGCAGGCAAATGACAACTATATATGTTTATTTGTCTCCTACTGTGCATGTTGAAGGCCATTATGCCATTTTAGTATGAAATGTATGTGCAAGGTCTTTACTATAGGTTTATAAAGCGAGTAATGAACATGACGAGAGTGATCCCTATGTACGTGTTTTTAAAGACTATTTCCATACGATCATGTAGAGAAACATGAATAGTTAGTGCATACTCAAAATAGAGAACAGAAGAGGAGCGGCACTATTTCATCTCAAATGTTGTTTTTTGTTGTGTGCGCAACGTTTCCTGCCAGATGAAGACCAGCTGTGGACCAGGACGGTGCCAGGGTCGGTCTCAGTCCGCAGTCGTCACGCGCCACCACACGTCTCTCTCACTTGTCCTCAATTATTTCAGCTTAATGGTCCGTGCATCATAAAAACCTCACAGACGTTTCATATTCACGGGTCTGCAAAGCCTTTTTTTTTTTTAAATTGCCATCTGACAGTTAATGTTGTTTGAGTGTCCGCCAACAGCAAGTGATTAGCATCCATCCATCCATGCATCCATGCAGTTCTTTGTTTTGACTGCTGCAAAAAAGTTTAGCTCATTCCCTGTTTCCATCTGAAGCCCCACAAACCCAGCCAATCCTCTTTAACCCTTCTGGTTCGTAGGAAAGGACTTCATTTCCAACAGTTCTGGGATCCCCTTAACACACCCAGCAGCGCAGGTGCTTAATCCACCGTGAAATTCGCCATCTCGCAGATAATGGCGTTTGGGCGTCAGCCAGTGCCTCCCGTGCTATGTCTCTTTGACTCTTTGACTGTAGAAAACTGTCCTCTCTATCCCCTCTGATTCTTTCCCCTCACTGCAGACCCACCCAGCACCAGCTCTCACCTGCCACCTCAGTCTCGTTTCTGATTTCATCGTCGGAGTCAGATTTATCCTTCTCCTTAGCTAACCCTTAGGATTCCACGCTCCTTTGTTTCATGACAGCCCTAACAGAGCCTCAGGTCTATCAGTTAAGCACACGCACACACACACACACACACACACACACACACACACACACACACACACACACACACACACACACAAAGAGGATTAGGCCCTAATTAACTATTGTCCGTGGACATTTTTACCCAGTGGGGCTCAAGGCTAGGCCTTATTTATAGTCGGCCAAATGTTGCGCGGACAACTTGTGTTGCGTTACTTGGAGAGTGAAGGCATTCCCTGGGGGGCCATCCTTCAAACCCTATTTAGCCTTGATCCTGAATAGGCTGTCTTTGGACAATCCCCTTACCTAAATAGACTGCTTGTGTGGCTTGGCCTGCAAGCTGTAGTCGGACTGCCACTCTTCAGGAGCTCCAGGAATGGCCCCTTTGCCTCTCGTGTCCTCGAACACCACCATGACCTTTAGGGGTGAGGATATGGTACTATGACCTCTGATTTCTTTACCTCTTTTGAACAATTTTAAAATGTCTTTTTCCGTCAGTTGTGGAGATCAAATGTTTTACTATGCACCAAATCATATGCACATTATTATCTAGGTCAGTTAGATACATATTAGTTATTCACACAAGCCCCTAAGTCTTTGACCATAATAAGTGGTTGTTTTCTTTGAAAAATTAACAAACAAACATACTTTTCTAAAGAACTGCAGCAGGTTGAAGGCCGGGCTATAAAAAAGACATGTTCATATGTTTATTCAGGCGTGTTTACACACACAAACAGAGTCCCATAGGCTGGGGCGAGGACAGGACAGGACCAGTCAGGACAGGACAGCAGAGGACAGGAAAGCAGAGTGTCACTGGTAAAATGGTAACGTCAGGCCGGTTCACAACACTCCTTCAAGTATCAGTGCACACAGTGGATCAGATTTAACAGATGGATGTTATCTTTTAATAACTGAGGAATTCCTTTCAAAAGTAACAAGCCCAGTCAAAAAATCATGTGTTGTGTTATTTTGGAAATATGTGTATGTTTATTTTTAATTTAATCTTTGTACCCTATCAGAGATCTATGCTTGTAACAATTTCAGTGTGCTAATGATATTATAAGTATACTTCAGTGTATTACCTAAGTTGTTCCAAAATAACACAACTTAGAAAATACTTTTTGACTAGGGACAACAAACAAACAAACAAACAAGTGAGCAATGGGTATCAGCCAGCAAAATAAAACTACTAATATTGTACAATAGACATCCAACATACAAGTTACTAAAATAGACATCTGTTTTTGTCACATTAACTCAGTCTTGACGAAACCCATAACTGGAAGGTTTGTTCCACTTCTGAATTTCAGAATTAAATATCTTTTGTCATCTTTTTGTTTTCATCGTTTACATGGTCCATGTATGTCAGGTCTTTTTTTGGCACATGATCTGTTTCGGGAGCTGGAAGCATGTCAGCAGTATGAAGCCTGTTTAGGGGCTTGGAGGTGTTTTCAACCCTCACTACGCTTTCACTTCCAAGCCTAGAGTGGTCTCGTTGCCGTGTGGCTTTTTAAGCAGCAAGAACGATGTGTACAGTCGGCTATAGAACAGCAGGGCACACAAACACACACACACTCACACATGCACACACGCACACACACACACACACGCACACACACACACACACACACACACACACACACACACACACACACACAGAGCAACATCCACATTATGTGAAAAAAGGGGAATGTTTGATTGTTAGAAACATCAAGAATCACTTCGTCTTTAAAGTTCAACAGTTTTCACGGTAAGGACTCCAGTGTTAGATGTCTGTCTGTATGTATATTTCTCTCTTTCGTTTGTCTCTCTGTATGTATGTTTTATTTCTCTCTTTAGTTTGGCCTTCCCCATTTCTCTCTCAGGAAAGGCAAAGCAGTTAAGAGACTCAGCACGACTGAAGGGCGTGAAGCAGGGAAAAGAATGAGTTCCTGTGTTCTGTGTGTGTGTTTGTGTTCATTTCGCCTATACATCCATCCAGAGAGTGTGAGGTGTTGGTGTATCCCCCTGGCGAGTCGAGCGAAGACCCCCACATCCAGACTGAGGTTAGCTCTTCACAGTGCATGGAGTCCCAGCTGACCCATTGCTTTCTTCAGGATACAATGCAGTGGAGGCCCTGCCTATGCTCCACACCCAGCGGATTCAAGGGGGAAATACAATGAAGTGAAATCCCAGTGTGGTCGTGTGGGCGGGAGTCATGTGAAAAGTTCTTTCATGCACACTGCAGCCGTAAGACGCTCCACTGATTTGGCTTGACTCTCGCCTCCTCTCTCTTGTCCTACTTTGTGGTCATTCCAACAGGGTTTTTAAGACTTATGATACACGTATGACCTCCTCCATTATCATCATCATTATCCATACCTTCATCATCATCATCCACACCATTGTCATCTTCATCATCATCATTGATACCATCAGCATCAATATCATCATCATCCATAACATCATCATCATCATCAGTATCATCATGCATACCATCATCATCATTACTATCACAAGCAACCAGCATCAGTATAAGTGAAACAGCAGCTCACTTGATTACTATTCCTTAATCAATTAACCTGTAGATTGATTGATGTTCCTGACAGTATGACCTGTGGATTACCCTTGGTCCATTAAGGTATGGACCTGTTTATATTCCTCATTGAGTTGCACATTCCCAGTTGTTGACCTTAGCAGACTGCGCCCAGTTAAAGGTCAGGTGTCGTCTACGAGGGTTTATTGGGTTAGTATAACACCACCACCTCATGCCCACTCGCCAACCCACAAGTGTAACATTCTGGCCCCCCGCCTAGCGAGGGACAGATAAGGATGCCTAAACAAAGCTGAGCTGTGACCTTCGACCTCTGCTACTCCAGCTGTCTTTGGGTTATTAGTGCCAGGCGCGGCTGTTGCAGTTCTCCACCCAAGCCCCCACCTCCTCCTCCTCCTCCTCCTCCTCCTCCTCCTCCTCTGGGCCATCCTATTTTCAGTTCGCTTTCCATCTATCTCCACATCAACCCCAGTGATATTGGTTCCCTACAGCAAGTAGACAACTAAGCGTTTCGCAAACATGACGACATTCGATTCGGTTCGGTTATTTTTCTTGCAATCTATCCATCGTCCTGTATCTCACTAATAACATCCAGCACACTTAAAAAAGTAAGGTTTCACAATATATTCATTACTGGGACATACTAAATAATAAAACTGTTTATGCTTACAGGGATCTGCGGTTTGCCTGCCAGTTGTTTACATGTCCTTAGAGGTGTTTAGCTCCACCTCGTCTTGGCTGTGACTGAATGTGAGCGAGCATGTGCCCTGGCAAAATCAGATTATGGCCCGTTCTTGTGATACAAGCAACAGGTTCAAACCACTTCAAACAAGAGGAGGGCAGAGACATGTGCTAGCTTTCTGCAGCAGGACAACAATCAGTCTCCCCAGACGCAGACAGTCCTCCCGAAATAACCCGAAACCTCATCCATTCAAATATATCATTCAATAATTAAGATTTACCTCAAATGTTGCTTCATATTCCTTAACGCCCCTTTTAAAGTGTGCAGGGTTGTTTACATAAACCCGCAATTGGCCAAATAGGCCCAACTCTTTTTATAACTGGCGAGCTGCTCTGGCAAGATACTTAGCCTTCTAAGGTGAGCCTGACAAGCAGGAAACCCTCTTACAAGAGGAGGATTACCTGGTCAAATCCTAGCTCTGCACGAATGTACAGCTTCTTAAGGCAGCTTTGCCCCTCTGTAAGACCACAGTGTCATTAAACACGGTCACATTTGTACTTTCCTTTTGTCTGTGTCCCTCGCTGCCCCGTGAAAACCCCTGAAATAACCAGTTCAGTTCAAACCACGCCTGTTTAGCCTATCCTCAGTATCTTCAGCCTAAGGTCACATAACATCAGCATTGGCGGAGTAACTTTCTGTTTACAAGCCTTATATATGATTTCAAACTCATTTTTAAATGTTGTTTTCTCCTGAAACAATAATGTGTCCTGTGATGACAGTCCAAAAGACAGCAGCTCAGGGTTATAGTGCCCCTACTCTGTGGTAGGTTGAACCGGAGGGTGGGGTTGTTAGACGGAGTATGTTTTCTGCCATGTTTGAGTGAGGTGGGGGGACTGGGGACTGGGGGCGGGGCGGGGGGGCTTGAACAGGAGGAGGACTAATTACCAACACTGGTGCTTAAAGGGTGAGGCGGTTGCCCGGAAATGTCACCATAGCAACTGCTGCCATGCTTTCAGGTGTATTTTGTTGCCTTCTGCCTTAAAGTCCTTACATTGCTTTTGTCAAGGAGGAGTATTATGGTCTGGTCCATATCATTTCTTGACAGTTACTTCTTTGTCTCCCAACACAACATGACAACAAAAAAAAACATTTGCACCCTGGCTTATGCTTAAGCTTTTGATCGCAAATAAATACCAATATCTCAGTAGAGTACCATCACACTGAAGTGAACTTGTTGACTGAAGCACTCCCCTTGGCCTCTCACCAGGAAGCAGGAACCCAGCAATGTGGTAGGCAGAGGTTTTTGTTTTTAGCCACTTGAACTGTGCACCAATGATAAACGAGTCTTCAGTTCATTAGAAATATATACGTATTTCTCAGGAATTTCATGCAGTTGTTTAGTTATATATCTCTAATGTATATATACATAACATCAATACTTGAGTCATTACTTTGTTAAAAAAAAAGGAGTGGGGGGGGCAGATAATAATATCTTGATGCTACAGTTATATTACCACAGAGTGTTTGTAGGTTACAATACTGCTGTAAATCTAGCTTTGTGTCATAAGACCTCCATTGCAACTGATCCCAATGTCCAGGTTATTTGTCTGACAATGCTGTTTGTAGTTCTTGTGTTTGAGCAAGGCACATAGTCTGACCGTGTCTCGTGAGTATCCTTTCTTTTGTTAAGATTGTCCTTTGCTGAAGACTTCAATAAATAACACAAACAAACTTATACATAATATATAGACATGTATAAACTACATGCATTTTCATATAACTTAAATAATAATTTATATTTATATATTTACAGCGTCTTTAACCCTCCCTCCTCCTCCCTCACTTTCCCCAACACTGGAAAGTATAATCACTTCAGAACCCAGAGTGGCCGTATGGTTGAGTGATTTGTCCTGTGTGTGCATGTGTGTCTGTGTGTGAATGTTTGCGTGTGTGCTCTGTTTTATATATATATTGTTTTTTCTACGTCCTGCGGCGTTTCCGTGAGAGTGCGCACACGCACGAGGTGTCTATCCGTATCCAGCGCCAGCCCACGGACATTTTGTCGTGGGTGGCCTTGTCCTGGGTGAGCGCGCGCACATACGTCTGCGTGGTTTTGCATTGCGAGTTCCAGTGCTTGTCGTCGATCCCCCGGCAGCCGCTCCTAGAGGGCTTGGAGTTACGACACTTGGTCTCGTAAAAGAACTGCTTGACGTCCGACCGGGGACTGCCCCCATCGCGTGGCACGCTGGGTATGACCCCCAGCACAGTCACGTGATGGCCGCGTATGTCCACGGCGTTGCTCTTGTCCGTAATCCACTCGCTCTCGCTGTCACAGACCGAGTACTCGCCACGGTAGCTCTTGTGCTCAGCGTAGCGCTTTTTCCGCGTCTTGTTGCCGGCGGTACCACCGTCTGACCAGCTGACAAAGTCGTCCATGAGGTACAGTGGCGGAGGCTGCATGGGTTGCCGGTCGCTTAGCAACACCCGCGGTGAGTTGTATCGCTTGTGCTGCTGCAAGAGCTCCAGGGAAATGTCCGCCACCGGATGGTACACCGAACTCCTGCGTGGTGAGACGTCCTGGGAGTCATGAGGGGCCGTTTCCGGACCCACGCCCAGGGGAGGTGGCACGTGCTGGGCAGGCCGCTCCGAAGACTGCCCCTTCTCCTGCTTGGGTCGGCTCCGGCTGATGTCCGCCTGCAGCAGCTTGATGATGAGGGAGTTGATGGGGTCCTGCGTGGGCAGCTGCCTGTCCATGGATGTTGCCTGAATACCATAGAGGTACGCGAGGAACATCACGTACAGCAGGATGGACATTACTAGATTCACCTGTAAGATCTGAGAGAGTGAGAGAGAGAGATAGAGAGATGGAGTGAAAGGCAGGGAAAGGGTGAGTTGATGAGAGACAAAGAAAAGAGAGATATGGCATTTGTTAGTCAGTGAGGATGAATACATGATACACTCTAAATTGTATCTCCTAATCATATTTGTTGTCGTAAATCATTTTATGGAAATGCCTGTACACAGTTCTCTGGAAATACTGTGCAAAACCCATTTATAGGACTGTTATTGCCATTGGCATACACATGCCAGGGCAAGTTGTCAAGCCCTGTATCTGATGTTATGATAGCTTAAAACTAAGTGACATAAGCTGTTAAGGTATCCAAAATTCCCACAACAATCACAGATCATTCTAAAGTTAAAATGACATGTCAAAGGGTACTAACAGCAGTGACTATGGTAAATTGTTACCGGTCTCCTCTAACTGTGCATACTTTCCCCAAAACAGATCCATTAGGTGACCTCAGCGCCATTTGCTCTAGATGATGATGCGATCATTGATCAGCCCTTCCAGCACTTCCCCTCCTGACCTCTGGCACGCCTCACTGATAGCTATCCAAACCCATCCAAGTTCCGACACGCCACACGCATGCCAGAGATACCATCACACACACACACACACACACACACACACACTCACACACTCACATTCTCACACACACACACACACACACACACACACACACACACACACACACACACACACACACACACACACAGACACACACACACACACACACACACTCACACTCCACAGGGATGAAACAAAACGTCAGAGGTGTGGCGGTTCAGTGGCTGTCTGTATGCATGGATTATTTCATCAAAGGAAGTGGGTATCGCTCCAGTGCCTCTGTGTTCACACCGTTCACACACACACACCTCATTTGAGGAAGTGTGTTTAGGGTGGCACGCTCTAGGGGGAGTGTGATTAAGGAAGTAAGTGTGTTTAAGGTGGCATGAGCTAGGAGGAGTGTGTTTAAGGAAGTGTCTTCAGGGTGTGTGCAGTTTACACTTGCAGATGAGGGCCCACGTAACAGGGGACAGGGAGTTGAAGGGGTGGAAGAGTGAAGCAAGGTGTGTGTGTTGAGTGTCCCCATCCTTTCACAGCATGTGTTGATGCTGCAGCACACATATGACACAGAAGTCTCCCCATTCTTGGTTCATTGGGTTGTATTTCCCATCCTTTCACAGCGTTGCTTCTGTTTGGCTGAATGCAACACCAACCCCATCAGAGGGCAGAAGCCCCTCCCATACTGGCATTGTCACTTTCCATAGGAGTGGACTTTTACAGCCTGAAGTGAGACAGTTAACCCTGAAGAGAGACAGTTATCCCTGAAGAAAGACAGTCAACCCTGAAGAGAGACAGTTAACCCTGAAGTGAGACAGATAACCCTGAAGACAGACAGTTTACCCTGAAGTGAGACAGTTAACCCTGAAGAGAGACAGTTATCCCTAAAGAGAGACAGTTACCCCTGAAGTGAGACAGTCAACCCTGAAGTGAGGAAGTTAACCCTGAGGAGAGACAGTTAACCAGTTAATTGAGACTCTCTGAAACACCACAGAAACAGAAACAGAGGCCTTTTGGCCCCCGCTGACATCAAGTGCCCCAGTTAGAGTACACGTATAAGTCAATTGTAAATAATCCTATTACCAACCCTAAACCTAATACGAACCTTAACCCCGTACATGTTGCAACATTCTAGACTGAAGTATGTTTGGTACTGATTACACACTTGATTTAAAGTGGGTCTACATCTTCCCCCAGCTGGCCATGCGATAAAGAAGAGAAAGATTTCAGAGGGGATGGATTGAGTGCTGAAGATATGGGAGTTGTCGCGATGAAAAGCTGCCGAGTGTTAAGTTGTACTGCCTAACCTGTGTAACACAAGCCACTGGGAGAGCAGTTTCAGTGCTGGCGGGCTGTCTGTGGCCGGGGTCGTGTTCCTGCAGATGTCTCATGCCAAAGAAAACACGCAGCATCCTGACCTCTCTACCATAGAGACACGCCCAGTGCACAACTATACCACACACACACACACACACACACACACACACACACACACTCACTCACTCACTCACACACGCATGCACGCACGCACACACGCACGCACATGCACACGCACACGCACACGCACACACACACACACACTCACCATACTGTCTGTACAGAAATATACTCACTCAATTTGCTGCCACATAACACAAATATACTCTCTCACACAGGAACTCTTACAATCCTTAAAGGATACCAACACATATTAATTTGCATCCACACACTCTCTCTATCTCTCTTTCTCTCTCTCTCTCTCAGACACGCACACAATTACACATAAACACACCTACACATAAACAAGCATATTTATTCACTCACTCACACAGATGCCATTCACATACCAACAAGCGCCCTAAAAAGCCTAAAGAAAACACTGTGCTCTTCTCTGATCCCTACGTATTTCAAGAGTTTCAAAACAGAGTTGAAACAGACATGGAACACAGCAGGGATAGAGGAAAGAAGACAGAGAGAGAACACAGAACAAGATACAGCATAGACAGGGAACATAGAAAGAACACAGATAACTCCATAACAGAGCACCTAGATTATCTTCCTAGACAGTTTAACCAAAGCAGGTGTATATTTGGGCTTAAGATGCTCTTTTTTCATGCTAGCAGGAGACAGGAAATATAAGCTTGTCTGGCAACCCCTGCAGTTGTGGTACACGTGGAACAAAAAGAACATAGGCTACAGACTTTGCGGGCAAGAGAAAGGTACGAGAGGGGTAAGTCAGGAATCTAACCCAGAGAAGAAAAATCAGTGACCTATGGAGTCTGTGGTTCAGGCTAGTCTTCATTACAGGAGGCTAACAGCCGAATCTAACCAGATGAACTAGCCATTCCAAACTTAACCAACTGAGGCTAACCAGCCGAAGCTAACCAGCCATGGCTTACCAGCCGTAGTTAACCAAAAGTGGCTAACCAGCTGAAGATAACCCGCTGAAACTAACAAGCCAAACTTAACCAACTGAAGCTAACTAGCTGAAACTAACTAACTAACTAACTAGGCTACCTAGCCAAAGCTGACAAGACAGTTGACCACCAGAGGTAGCTGAAATCTAGCTGAAAACTAGCTGAAATCAACCAACTGAGACTGCCAGCTGAAGCTAACCAGCCAAAGCTGAGCAGGAGAAGCTTATCAGTCAAGCCAATGAAGGGCTGCAAATGGTGCAAAGGGTGGTGTGGGAGTAAGGAAATGTGTTGGGTTTGAGGGGTCCTGCCTGGATGACTGTGAGAACAGAGTGGGGGGGGCAGGGCAATGAAAACAAACACTAACTGACTGCCCGACTGAAGTCATCAGTCCTCCTATGTGTCTGGGTGTCTCCTACACTCTCCTGCGTTGGCCTTTTGGAGAGAGATGGCGGGGAGCGAGAGTGTGAGTGATTGTGTGTGAGAGAGGGAGACAAAACACAAGACGCCGATAAAGTGAGTGTGTGAAGTGTCCGACTGACACACAGACTGATAAATAGAAAGCAAGAAAGAGAGGGAAGCGAATTGAGAGCTGGAAGATGAAAGAGAGACATGACAGTGTGAGAATGATCTGGAAAGGCACTAACACACACACACACACACACACACACACACACACAAGTTTGTCGAAAAGCAAGGATGACTGCAATGTCAGTGAATGAAATGGGAAGAGACAAAGGGTTAAAGAGTGGTGAGGGGCAGGCTTTTAGCTAGGATTTTTTGAGGGGGGGTCCATTTTGTAATTGAACCTAACGCGGCGAAGCCCCGGTGACCCAGCAAAACTAGGGGGGTCTGGGGGCATGCTCCCCCATAAGATTTTTTTTTGAAAATAACCTTTTAAATAGTGTCCTCTAGTGGGTTTAAGGAAGATAAATTAACAAATTTAGATGTATAATATGGCATAAACATATTGAAGACATCCGCTGAGATTTTGTTTTGGATATGTGTGAAGCAGGAGCACCCTGACCTGGGAGAGAAAGCTTAGGAGCAGCTATACCCTTTGCCTCCATATATTTATGTGAGAACTCCTTCTCTGCAATGACTGTGATCAAAACAAAGCATTGAAACAGACTGTGCCTGGAGAAGAGCCTAATCAAAGCAGTTGCCTCCCTTTTTTTTTTTAAAATAACCTTATAAATAGTGTCCTCTAGTGGGTTTTTAGGAAGAGAAGTTAACAAATGTAGATTTAAAATATGGCACAAAAATAAAAATATTGGAGACATCCACTGAGATAGGTGCTAATTATAGTTAATGTCAGATATCCTCTGTTCAATTTTCAAACTCCCTCACTATATGACTTTTTGCTGGAGCAATATTCCATGACAAATGATACGATGCCAACGTGACAGTTTCAGAGTACTTCGTTCATAAAAAAAAAAAAGCCGAGTCTGTTTCTCTGACTGACGTTTCAATTCAAAGTATGTACCTTGTGCTTGCACAGCTCTTTGCCTTTAGGAACTCCTGGGCTATATGTTAGCATTGTGTGTGGAGAGAAGGCGCTGTCAGGCGCTCCAAGTTTGAGGCTTTAAAATGCGACAGTGACGTCTGGCATATTAAGCAGAGGGGTTTTCTATTTCGCTCCGCAAATAATTCCTTCCATTCAGGCAAGAACGTGCAGTGTTTATCTTCATATTTTCGTTTAGCTTTACGCTTTGCTGGATCCATGGCATTCTTTCAGTAGCTACTGCTAGTTTGGCTAGTAGTAACTCTCTGCGAATGGGTGCACACATTAGAATGTTTCATGTTTGGAACATTAACGTTACTTGAAGATCTCTCAAGATCGCGTGATGACACAATATACATGAATAGATACCCCATTCAAATCGGACAGCTTTTTGTATGTATTTCGTGCAAAATATGCATTTTAGATGTTTATTTTACAATATGAAAATTCTGTACACCAAGGGAAAAGTCAGTGAGCACTCGCGCTGGAGCCGAGCCCCACGTCAGCCGGCAAAGAGCTGCATGCGGCTCGCCACCCCTAATAGCGGTAAACTGTTGTTTTACGTGTTACAACGTGATTACGCTCATTAACGTTTGAACAATGTTGAGAGTTATTGTGAACACGTTTAAAAAAAGTTTGACTGAGTGAAAAAAGGGACGAAAACTTAAGGCGTCTGTAGGGCGTCTGCCTAAAAGTACTGCGTCCAATTTCTTATTATTTTAGAACAGTGCGTCCAAAAGACGCACGGACGCATGCCTAGCTAAAAGCCTGGTGAGGGGTGACAGATAGCTGGCTGCATAGGTGATAGGAGGAGAGACACAGGAAAGGAGGGGGAAAGAGAAGGGGGATGTATAAAGTGAGGGAGATATAGAGAGAAAAGGATGGAGAGAGAGAGAAAATGAGGGGGAGAGAGGATTGGACGTATAAAGTGAGAGAGAGAGAGAGAGAGAGAGAAATGGATGGAGAGAGAGGACAGGGACATATAAAGAGAGGGAGAGAGACAGAAAAGGAGGGAGATAAAAGGATGGAGAGAGAGGTGAGAGACATATAAAGAGAGGGGGAGAGACAGGAAAGGAGGGAGAGAGAGGAGAGGGATATAGAAGGGTATAAAGTGGGGGAGAGAATGAAAGAGAGAGAAACACAGAGATAAAAAGTGCTGCATCATCCTCCTCCACTAGATTTGCTGTGAAGTGCTGGATCGTTACCATACAGGACTGTCGAATGAACGTCTGCTGTTAAATAAATAATATGATTTCATGCTAAGCTCTTCGAGCAGTCCTCTTGTCTCTATAACTTTGTTGAAACCCCTGCTTGGACTAAACACCATGAAACAGAATCCTTCTTCAGAACATTTTGCAGAGAATTCAAAGGGAATAATTAAGTAATTGTGTTTATGGATTCAAGATAACCGAGAGGATGGCTGCCACATGCCAACAGATTAGGAAGCCATGAAATGTAATGAGTCTGTTTCCAGACCAAGAGCCCCTTAATTCACATTGCAGTAATGGGTGCTGTGAGGCTTTGGGCAAACGCGAAATGAATTTAAATATGTTTTCAGGCATTTTTTTTAAGTAATGTGGGATTCTAAGTACTTGTTTTGGACTTCAAGTGTGGTTTCATGCAGTGGCCTGAAGTTTTTTAGCATAGAGATTGTGTTGTGTATTAGTTGTGATATTGCTGGATCTCCCAGGCATCACATGTGGCTAATATATCATTTTTAAAGCCATGTGTCACATGATACGGCACCAGAATAAATATCACATGAAGAGGCTTACGGGATGATAGGAGAGAGGGAGGGAGGGAAAATGAGCATTTAACTCATTGTACTATTTCCGGGACATTCCTAACTACTTGGTTTTGTGAGTGTGTAATTGTTTAGTTGCCTGTGTGTCTTCTGGGCACTGGTGTATGCGTTTCAGGTGTGTGTGTGTGTGCTGGCACTGGTGTGTGCGTTTCTCAAGATTGTGGAGTGTGTGGATGCTTTTGACACTGTTGGTCAGTGTATACACACACAAACTGAACCGAGTGAGGCTGCTTGTGTGGCTGCATCCGTGTGGCTGTGTACGAGTGTGTGTGTGTGTGTGTGTGTGTGTGTGTGTACGAGTGTGTGTGTGTGTGTGTGTGTGTGTGTGTGTGTGTGTGTGTGTGTGTGTGTGTGTGCGTGTGCGTGCGTGCAGGCTGGGAAAGGACACAACAGTAGACTCAGTGTATGAATCCCCATCAGCAGTTAATTAGTCCAACTAATTTAGCACCCTGGCTGCTACCACTCGACCACCATCACCGATGTGGACTCTCTAGAGAGAGAGAGAGAGATGGAAGGAGGGGAAGAGAGAGAGAGATGGAGAGAGGGCACAGAGGGAAAAGGAGGGAAAGACTTGAATAGAGAAGGCTGGAATTCACACACACACACAAATTCACACACACACGTACACACACACACACACACACACACACACACACACACACACACACACACACTCAGAGCAAAAGTCACCTTATAGGTAATGGTGTAGAAAATGTTCTGCTTATTCATCTCCTCCCACTCTTTCTCCCTCCCTCTTTCTCTCTCTCTCTTTATATTTTTCCCTTCCTCTACACTACAGTCCAGCCACCCTCCCTCTTGAATTGGTGTTATCAACTCATTAACCCCCCCCCCCCCCAAACACACACACACACACACACACACACACACACACACACACACACACATACACACACCCTCTCATTCTGAGTTAGATGCACCTGTCCATATACCATCTCCATCAAACCAGGGCCACAGGAAGAGCAGAGGAGCCTGACTGATTGATCTTCCAAGAACAGCATGATGATGGAGCCCTTAGGGAGGCTAAGTGGAGAGTGGAGGTGGACTGTCAGCCAATCCAATGCCCATTCAGGCCTGTGATCTTTAGACTAGTAGAGAGTAAGGGAGCTAGGAGGCAACGGTAAAGAGAGAGAGAACACGGGGGGTGCAAGAGAGAGAGAAAGGAGAGAGAGTTAGGAAGTGAGGGAGGGAGGAAGGAAGAGAGATGGAGAGAGAGCTAATGGATTGGGACGTGTCCAAGAGTGGGTTTGGAGTCAATCACATGCCACCACCACTGCTCACTGGGAATAAGAAAATAAACGAGTGAGGGAGGGAGAGGGAGAGAAGGGGAGGGAGAGAGAGAGAAGGAGGGAGAGAGAGGGAGGGAGGGAGAGAGAGAGGGAGGAAGAGAGAGAGAGAGCAATAGGTGGAGCACTAAATGGGGAACACTTTCAATGCCAATAAAGCCTATATAAAGTCTGAGGGAGATCATTAGTGCACTTCATAAAACGTCCTGCAAGCAGGCGCCCACACAGACCCTTCAGCACAGGATAAATATACAGCTGGTACGCCATAAAACACCAGCATGTTCAAACACATGACGCCGTGGCCACACATGCCAGGGGTGCAGACTAGTGAGGCTGGAGAGAGAGAGAGAGGAGAATGTAAACCTGCCAACACTGAGTGTGCGAGTTTGACAGGAAGTTTGATGGGAGGGGCGTCGGGAGCGCTTTAGGCAGAGGGCTTCATTATGGAAGAAGAAAGGAACAGCCTGGGTGTGGATTACAGGTTGTCCATGCTATTTTAGGTCACCACCAAACTTGTGTGCGCAATGACTCCATGCACAAAGCTTGCACCAATGCAGACGGAGGTCATTATTATAAATCTAAGGCAGACTGCAAGTTGTGTGTGCTTTATATGCCTATGCTAAGTGTTTCTCGATCAGTTTCTCAAACTTTTACAACAGCTGGAATGGAACCAAGAGTATTCAGTCTCTCCTTCTGGAGGCAAGAATCCATTGCAATTTAATAAGTAACATCTTACTTGAAAATATTTAATGGAGATTGTATGAAACTCCCATATAGTTGGGGCTATCAGTAGTTAAAAGGTGGTGGGGTGTAGGGTAGGCTGAATGGAATGATCCAGGGAGAAAGAAGCCCAAAGTTTCCCCCATGCCGAGAAACCATTTGGAGTGATCCGCTGAAGCTCAATATGGTGGTGTCCTTACGCGGCACAGAGCACTTTTGAGTAGAGCATCTTTTGGCATCCTCAGAGGTGTGCTCAGATGCCTGGAGCTGTTTGTTTACGTGCAGAGAACTTTACAAAGTTATTTGCTTAGATCCTTTAAAAACAATCCATGGTGCTGAGTGATGAGAAAAGTGCAGAGATGAGTCAGGTCGCCGTCAGTGTGGGCTTGTTTGCCAAGATCAGATCTACAGCTGTACACACACCCACACACACCCACACACACACACACGCACACACACATGCACACACACACACACACACACACACACACACACACACACACACACACACACACACACACACACACACACACACACACACACACACACACACACACACACACACACACACACACACACACACACACTCATACAGTACTGCACAGTAGCATCACAGAACCACATCCATAGAACTCATTAACATTTGGTCATTAAGCACCTCCGTTTCCTCAAAGCCACTCACTGTAATGCACAGATACATCCTTATCAAATCAAATCAAATCAAATCAAACTTAATTTATCAATATAGCACATTTCATACCAAGAGGCAACACAATGATCTGTGTGTGTGTGTGTGTGTGTGTGTGTGTGTGTGTGTGTGTGTGTGTGTGTGTGTGTGTGTTTGTGTGTTTGTGTGTTTGTTTGTGTGTGTGTGTGTGTGTGTGTGTGTATGCTTCCCGCCCTGGGTATGGGATCCGCAGCCTTGGTAATGTTAACATCTTACTAAAAAGAACACTTTTATAACCGTTTTAGAACACTTTTATAACAGTTTTTGAATACTTTTAGGACACTTTTAGAACTCTTTGAGAACACGTTTAGAACTGTTTCAATACTTTTATAACACTTTTAAAACCGTTTTTGAAAACTTTTAGAACAGTTTTTGAACATTCGATCGAAACAAACAATCCGTACAAACGATCTGTGCATGTGGGCTTAGGTAGGTAGACCCTACAGTGTGTCTCCTGAATGGCGTCTGTAAGTGTCCTTTTTCTAGGAGAAAGAAAGATGGAAGGAGAGAGGAGAGAGAGAGAGAGAGAGATGAAAAGGAGGACAGAGGTGAATGTGTAGAAGACAGGAAGGATGAACTAATCTTTATCTCAACATCAGTGCTTACAGCATATAGACCTGTCACTCCCCTGCTCTCTCTTTCTCTCTCTCGCTCTCTCTCTCTCTCTCTCTCTCACACACACACACACACACACACACACAAACACATTACTGCACTCTCCACTCAGCCAAGCAGCAAGGTGCCTTTTCCCATTCAACTGAGAGACACAGCTGCCAGAAGAGCACACACATACACACACTCTCTCTCTCTCTCCCTCTCTCTCTCTCTCCCCCACTCTCTCTCTCTCTCTCTCTCTCTCTTGTCTCGCTCTCTCTCTGTCTCTCTCTTTCTTTCTGTGTAATATGATTTCCAATAAAAGCTATCAAACTGAACACAAAGGACAATGCTGAGACTATATGCTAACAGCTTGTGAAATGTCTAATAGCCACTGCAATGAGAGATGCTAGAGGTGTGTATGAATGCACACACACACACACACACACACACACACACACACACACTGACACGCACACACACTGACACACAACAGGCATGTGAAACTGTAACAGAAGATCGTCAATGTCATCCTATGCACGCCTAATGGGCCTCGTGTTTATAAGAAGTCAGACAGTTGAAAGCCAGAATCCTTATGGGCTGTGCATGCAGCAGCAGGCTATCATGAGCTCTTTCCTGTGCATGCAGGCTGTGAATGTGTGTGTGTGTGTGTGTGTGTGTGTGTGTGCTTACCAAAAGAAAACAGGCCGACAGACAGCCCTCGACTCTCTCTACAGTATACAAACAGATTCCATAGCAATGGACAATGTGTTTCCGCACCACGTTTCAAGTAAGTGTGTGATCTACTGTATGTCAGCAAGTCTCTGAAAAAAAATGTGAATCTGGATAGATAGATAGATAGATAGAGAGACGGATAGAGAGAGAGAGAGAGAGAGAGAGAGAGAGAGAGAGAGAGAGAGAGAGAGAGGGTGAGATAGATATAGATAAAGAGAGGGAGAGAGAGCGATGTATAAATAAATAGATGAGTAATTGCTGTTAAAAATATGTATTTTAAATCGTAAACTGTGACTATAGTCCCATAATCGTGGAGTGCCGAGTCATCCGAGCGACTGGGAAAGATGGCAGTAGATGTCATGAACTGGCCAAACTGCAGAAAAGGATGCCTTTTGGCGGGCGGCAAACACGCGCTGGCCTCCTCCCAGCAGCCACTGCAGCAGACATTCTTAAAGACCTGGAACGAGCAGTGTGGTTGTGGGTCATGTGATTAACGAGGTCACCTGATGCTGCAGCCAATGGGCTTGCAGGCGAGTGTGTTATCAGCGAAGCCCAAATTTGCTTCATCCCTAATCTCTTTCAGGGAGGGGTGGGTGGGGGGGGGGGGGGGGGTGGGGGGGTGGTGTTCATGGGCATTTAGGTGAAATGAAGCACTTGGCAGGACATGACACAGCCAACAAGTGAGCCAGCCTACCCCCCCTCCAAGACACACACATGCACACACACACACACACACACACACACACACACACACACACACACACACACACACACACACACACACACACACACACACACACAAACACACACATACACACACACTCCCTTGTCTCCTCTCTCTGCCCTGTCTCAGTGCACAGGTCCGTCTGGCCCTACCTGCACTCACACATACACACACACACACACACACACACACAAACACACACACACACACACACTCACACTCACACTTACACACACACACACACACACACACACACACACACACACACACACACACACACACACACACACACACACACTCCATTGTATCCTCTCTCTGTCCTGTCTCAGTGCACAGGTCCGTCTGGCCCTACACACACACCCACACACACACACACACACACTCACACACACACTTACAATTACACACACACACACCCTTGCGTCTCCCCTCCCTGACCTCTCTCTCAGTGCAAAAATCCGTCTCGTCCAAGTGAATGCACCCTTTCATGGTGAGGAAATTGCTAAGGCGACAAGTTTGGAGCTTCTTAATCTAAACCCCCACCCCCCTAAGGAACAACAAAGTGTGTGTGTTTTTGTGTGTATGTGCGAGATGTGCGGGCACAGAGGGGCTAAACTCGGCCTTCCTGTTTCGTCACAAAAATGCGCCCGAAGCTGCGCCTGTTCCGCCCGTCTGCCTCCGCCGGGCAGCCGCAGGGGTGAGTTATGCAACGGCTGGTGGATGCCCGCACACAGCATGATCCCAGAGGAGGGTCATGCCATCACATGTACCACGTCTGCTGGAGAGCAGAGGAATGGCTGCAGGAGGGGATGGATCCCTGGATCAGAGGGATATTGTTCTTAAAACACTCTGGGACCTGTTTGCCCAGGAACACACACACATCACCCACTGACAAGCTCACAGTCTTGCCACCCTCGGAGACTGAGAGAGCAGACGGAGTGCGGATGCTCTTGTAATGATGTGCTTTGTGCGGCACTTCGACACACAAGAGGAGGATTGTCAGAGGGGCTCTAAACACTCGGGGGGAGGCCCTCAAGGCCTCTGTGAAAGAAATGTACCTCAAGAGCGTCGTCATCAACTGACAAATTCCTTTTTTAGCAGCTCACAATCGACTCTTACATAGCATCACCACGCACAATCACACTTGATCTAACCGCAGAAGATTAACTTGACTATTTTATGTAATCCCACAAGTCTTGTGATATGTAGAGTATTTACGCGGGTCAGAGTCGACTCCTACGCCCTTTCTTTCGTTTATCTCCAACTTCCCTCTTCAGATCGTGTAATAAACTGTGGTTATTCTGGCATCATGCTGAGGAGGAACAGAGTGAGGTGGCCATGGTGTATTGGTCATGGTCATGGTGTTTATCTCATACTTCTCTCTTCAGATTGGGTAATAAACTGCGGTTATCCTGGCATTATGCTAGAGAGAGGAAAAGAGTGAGGTGGCCATTCGCAGTCTGCACTTGCCATGCAGGACACAGGCGCATTAGGTGATAAAATCTGTCTCTGATCCCCTTTAACAGGTTTAGTAGCCTTGAGCACACAGTGTGTGTGTGTGTGTGTGTGTGTGTGTGTGTGTGTGTGTGTGTTTGTGTGTGTGTGTGTGTGTTTGTTTGTTTGAGGAACTCAACTCTTCACAGGCCCAATATTCTCTCAATGTTTAAGCTCACTTTGCGTGTCTGTTCCGTTTCTTTTATGTCCAGTCCTGCAAAATTATGACATTAGATTTATTCCCTGTTGAAAACAAAAAACTACACCATGGCTCGTAATGTTGTGCTAGGCCTGTGTTCCTCTCTCAAGCTCCTCCAGCAAAAACAACTGGACCTTTTTCCAGCCAGTGGGACTAGCAAAGCACAGCATGTTTTCCTGGCCAGCCAATACATCATGTCATCACGAGCTGAGGAGTTTGGAAAAGCTGGCGTTGGGATCTTCCAGCACAAACCACAACACAGCAGTGGCGTTGGATGTCAGGAACTCCCCGTCCTTTGTAACACGGTGAAGGTGTTAATCTGTGACAGGTCTAGGTGTCACAACTAGCAGTGTTGGAGTGCTCTCCCCCACCTACGCAGAGCGCCTAAGACAGGGGAAGCAGGCTTACGGCTGCCTGAGCCTTTAACTCCCTGGGGATTGCTCTGGGATTACCATCAGCTGCGCGCTTCGCAGGCCGTGTGACGTGCTGCAGGAGCGCGGCTCCGCGTGCGTGCTGGGGAGGCCTCCCGCAACCCCTAACGCCGCTCTTGTCACGGTTGTTTGCCGTAGAACGATCCGAAACAAGACAGAGAGAGAGAGAGAGAGAGAGAGAATGCCGAAGAATCTGAGCTGAAGAAATTGATTGTCTAAGGTTGTTAAATAATTATTTTAAATTCACACGTACGCACATGGCAGGGCTGCACACCTCGTGCCAGAAAATTGGTCTCTCTTGAAGTCAGTGTGTCTCTCACCGTTTATACCCGAGCCAAATTGAGTATTTATACAAATGCATTCAGGAGTACAAATGTTTCAGTGTTTCTCTTCTGTAAAGTCCATTCAAACCTTTTGGCGGGCAAATGGATGAGTTAATAGCTTCAGCCATTACAAGTGACCCTGATTACCATCCAGAGTGTTCCGGAATCACATGGAGCATTGTGTGAGAACTCTCTGCAATACCTAACTTCTAGAAAGTTCAACAAACTACAGCCATCTAGAATGCTTGGAACAGAATTCCCATCTGTTGTCTGTGATAAAAGCAGATCGTCAAGTAAGTCATTCAGTCAGTTGTTCAGAAAGTGGGAAGTGCCAACTGTGACAGGATGAGACTTAACTCAAAGCATATATCTGCGGTTTCCAATAGTCCAAAGGTTTTCATGTATATTTACAACCAAGGAAGAACCTCCACCTGGGTCATAAACCCATCCGAATATGGCCGGCATGGGAATATACAAATATACTGAGAGGCTTTCTAGTTGGGAATTGTAAAAATGATTCGATTTTAACTATCACATTAAAACAACGTAAAAGAATCCACTCTTCATTGCTAGATTGTAATGGACTGTGGGACCAAGCTTCAACTCGACATTATGAATTCATTTCAACCGTCTACTGGAACCACTTTCAATTTTTCTGACACAATTAGGTCTAAGGACACGGCGTCAGGTGAAGGGTCGAGACGCCTCGACTGAACCCCCTCTGTTTTGACACAACTACCTAAGTTGATGGACTTACAGTTCTGAGAACGTCTTGGTGGGCAGGCTTCCAGCGGAAGAAATCCACCCAGGATTTTCACAGAAGAGTGTCTAAACCCTAATGCGGGTCAATTGACTCCAGATGTTCCCATGAGGGGTTGAGCTGTGAGACATACCCCTGCCCCAAACCCCTCTCTTTCCTGGTCTAACCCCTCTCTCTTTCGCTCTCTCCCTTTTTCCCTTTTTTCTCCATACCACACATTGCAGTTTCCATCTCTTGCACAGATTTAAGTTTATATATATATTTTTTTATACATCTACATATTAGTGCTGTCAGTTTAACGCATTTTTAACGCGTTATTAACGATGTTAACGCAAGCCCATTTTAATGCCGTTAATTTTTTTAGCGCGCGATTAACACGTTTTTTTTTTGCTCTCCCAAACTGTGTAGTAGGCTTACATTACGTTCGAGTGAATGGTGAGTGCGATACGGCGAAATGGATGATAAAAAGCTTCTGAATAGAAAGTTTACCTTTAAAAGTTGTGTTGTGCAAAAAAAGCGAGCTTCACTGTTGTCTGAAAATGTCAACAGGCAGCTGGCTGAAGCACAGAAGTAGTAGGCTTACCTTTTATTGGTAACCTAACTGTTACGGTTCATTGTTTTTGAAATAAGAGGCCTGACTTCTATGTTCACAGCAAATTTGAAAAAAAGAAAATATTAAGCCATGGTTTAACTGCACTATAGGCTGAGTCCTTGTTTATCTGAAATATGCATTTTATAATTTTATTTTGTACCGCCCTGTTTGGCAATGTTGTTTTTCAATCAAATAAAACATTGCATAAAGCAAGCCAATCCACTTTTCCATGTTGATAAGAGCATAAAAAAAAAATGATTGAAGGGACATTTAGAATAGATACAAATTTGAGATTAATACATTTGAGATTAATCGCAATTCATTTTGAGTTAACTATGACAAAAATGTGATTAATCGCGATTAAATATTTGAATCGTTTGGCAGCACTAATACATATATATATATATATATACAGATACAGAGCAGCAGGCCAAGCCTGCAGATGGCTGAAGCTGGGACCCTCCGTTGTAAGGGAGTGCAGGCATTTACACAAGCAGGCCTTGGAAAACATCCTGACTTTACATAACCATATCTCCAGGCCATACCTCGCGGAATATGTCTACGTGAAAACAACTTGTCTACCCCAGATCCAAAATAGCACATTTTCTTAGATCGGAATCTAATATGTAATCCTCCGTTAATGTTAACGTTGACAAGAAAGGCCGCGGAAGAAACGGCCCATTGTAGTTGCGGTTACACAAGATTCCTCTAGCCCCTCTGGCTACCATGCTAGCTCCAGGGAATATGATTCAAACCCATAGCCTTCGCCACAAACATGGCTGCCATACCAATGCCACAGAATAAACTGAGGATCTTTTTCTCAGCTTCAAATGTCGGCTCAAAACCTGTCAACAATTACAGAACACATCTATCCCCTCCACCACCTCCTCCTCCTCCTCCTCCTCCTCCTCTACCGTCTTCCCCTCCCTCATTCCTCCACTCGTTTAGCAAGATTCTGAGAATTCTGAAAATCCTCGTGGGATCTCGCTGGAAGGGTGGGTGATACACCCACAGCTTACACACTGGAAAGGTATGCCAGGGCTCTTCCCAGACGCTGACAACAACGTCAGACAACAAAAGAGCGCTAACACAACAACCCTAACCCACAGACCCTGCAGATCTGGCAATGTCACCGCGAGAACACACACACAGTGCATACATCCCCAGGGCCAACCCAATGCATGGTATGTACTGGTAAATAAACTCAGATGAGGTGCGGTTACGTTTTGGCTCAGAGCTTCCCTGGTCAAGGGGATGGAACCCAGAGCCTTGCTAGACAAGAAGAACAAAAACCGTCTCAGACGTCATCTGGCAGATTTTCAGTGAGTTACCATTAAAGGGTCTTCCTAGAATACACACAGATAAGGGGCTCTTTGTAAAATCCCTTCTGGAACCTTTAGACCTTTAAGTCTTCAGTGGTTCTCACCTCAGAAAAGGCCTCTACAACAGCTTTTTGAAGTAGGAACCTTGGCTTGGGAGAGCTGTGTGCAACTATTGGACACCAAATTGCATAATTTCTGTTGAAGAACTTTAATGTAGAACCATTACTACATACATTCTTACAGTGTAAGGCTTGACAGTAGCCTTCATGGATGTTACTCCATGTTACAGAAGCAGTCATTTAAGGTAACTTTTACAGAGAAACTCTAAAATGTCAACATAAAAGTTTAAACACAAAGCGAGACCATGCTTTATTATACTTGTCTGATGAAATTATAATGGGAGTGATAATATCATGGTATGATTTGGTCAAATATGCAATATAATACATCATGTTTGTGCTATGAAACTTTCATGAGTCCATTAATGGTATCAATGAAGGATATTACAAGTCAATATGTATACATTACTTCCTGAATGCACTTAAAGTCCATTATGGACTCCTGATTCATGGGGAGAGTCCTCGAAATGTTTATTCAAAGTGGCTATAGGAGACAAGCTGTAGGCTTTAGCAACACGCTACATTTCGAACCTTACTCCAGTAGCGTCGCATGCTAGCCCAGTTACCCAGAGTGCTACTGTGCACATATGCAAACCAGT
>NC_137912.1:23025821-23033321 GCF_963457725.1 Sprattus sprattus
TAACATCACATCCAGGCCATCACTAACATCACACCCAGGCCATCACTAACATCACACCCAGGCCATCACTAACATCACATCCAGGCAATCACTAACATCACATCCAGGCCATCACTAGCATCACATCCAGGCCATCACTAACATCACATCCAGGCCATCACTAACATCACATCCAGGCCATCACTAACATCACACCCAGGCCATCGCTAACATCACATCCAGGCCATCACTAACATCACATCCAGGCCATCACTAGCATTACATCCAGGCCATCACTAACATCACACCCAGGCCATCACTAACATCACACCCAGGCCATCACTAACATCACACCCAGGCCATCACTAACATCACACCCAGGCCATCACTAACATCACACCCAGGCCATCACTCGCATCACATCCAGGCCATCACTAACATCACACCCAGGCCATCACTAACATCACACCCAGGCCATCACTAACATCACACCCAGGCCATCACTAACATCACACCCAGGCCATCACTCGCATCACATCCAGGCCATCACTAACATCACACCCAGGCCATCACTAACATCACACCCAGGCCATCACTAACATCACACCCAGGCCATCACTAACATCACACCCAGGCCATCACTAACATCACATCCAGGCCATCACTAACATCACATCCAGGCCATCACTCGCATCATATCCAGGCCATTAATCGCATCACATCCGGGCCAGACTGACATCACATCCTGTCTAGACTGCACTGCATCCTGTCCGGACTCACAGCATATCCGGGCCAAAGCCAGAGCTGACAGTGGGACCAGTCAGTACGTGCAGTGCCTAGGAAGTAATCTAATTTTACACATTTTGTTATGTTGCAGCCCTGTGCTATTATCATCAAAACGTGTTTTCCCTTATAAATATACATTGAAGAACCCATAATAAGTTACGAGGACATTTCTTGTCAAAGTGAAACATAACATAAAAGTGAAGGGCTCTGAATACTTTCTGAATGCATGGTCTAAAGGAAGCCTCATGCACAACTCACTTCACATATAATACGCGGAAACCCTAAAAAAAAAAAAACCCACTTTAAACGCTTTGAAAAAAGGCACTGCATTTAAATGTTTAAGGACATGATGGCTGAGGTTGAAAGTGGCGGTCTAGACTAGTGCTTACTGTGCAAGAACTTCAGCCAAGTCCAGCCCAGCCCAGCCCAAACAATGTCTCCATCTGCCCAAGCTAGTGGGACAAGTTATGTAATTCACAACGCTAGGGGAACTCAGAGAGAGGACACACCCCCCCCCCCCCCCCCCCCCCCCGTCTTTCCATGTGGATGTCATTAGAGCACTACAACACTCAGGAGACATTGGAGAACAGGTCATCCCAGGAAGAAACCTCTAGGCCAGATCTGGCCAAGTCCTGGGCCAGGTGCGTTTCTGCATTCATCTGCTTGACAGGACATCCTGGCCCCACGAACATTCAATCCCTAAGTCTCCCCCCCCACACACACACACACATCACGGCCATCGCAACTATATCACTCAGCAGCCGGTCTCAAATACACCCCTGGTGCCACTTATCCCTTGCTAACATGCTGGAAAGTGGAGTTCTGTGTCCAGCTAGGTCAGAGCTCAATAAGTCCTAGTCTCAGAGCAGCCCAGAAAGGACTTGCTGTCAGGCCACTTCAGTTTCACAGCAGAGCGATTACAGCCACTGTAATAGCTATTGCGAACAAGAGCATTGCTGACATTGTTACTGTGGGAGGGTGTAGTTTGTGTTGTTGTTTCGGTGTGTGTGTGTGTAGTTTGTGTTGTTGTTCCTGCATGTGTGAAGTTTGTGCATGTGTGCCGTTGCTGTTATTGGAGACTGCGTTCACCGCACTTTTGAGTGTTTGACTGTTCTCTGTTGCAGTTTAGCATTCCTGAGATTAAGCTTGTGTGTGTGTGTGTGTGTGTGTGTGTGTGTGTGTGTGTGTGTGTGTGTGTGTGTGTGTGTGTGTGTGTGTGTGTGTGTGTGTGTGTGTGTGTGTGTGTGTGTGTGTGTGTGTGTGTGTGTGTGTGTGTGTGTGTGCGTGTGTGTGAGTGTGCGTGTGTGTACCTGAATCTGCACATGTGTAGGTGTGTGTATATGCGTGAGAATCTGGGCCTGTTTGTGTCTGTGTTTGTGTAGGTGTGTGTTTGTGTGTTTGTGTTTGTATTTCCAATGCCTAAATGTGTTGTGTCTGCCTCAAACAACAGAAGAAACACATCATGGAAAACATGGCAGAAAGCCTCTAAAGTACAACTCTTCCCATAGGTACAAGCGTGTGGGAGCACCATCACCTTTCAAGTACAACTCTTCCCATAGGTTAAAGCTTGTGGGAGGACCATCACCTTTAAAGTACATCTCTTCCCATAGGTTCAAGCTTGTGGGACCATCACAACAGAAAAAAAAACAGACTGACAGTTGGCAAGAAACAGAATGACAGCTTCCAAGTCCTCTGGAGGCCAGGGGCTGAAGGACAGAGGATGTGAGAGAGCGTGACCTCAGCATTCACACACACACAGGGAGGACATGTCCCAAAGCATGCTGGGACATAAGTGCAAAACCAGACCCAGGTCCAGAGTCATCACACAGACCACAAGATACCGCACCATCCTTGCTTTTTTCTTTTTTTCTCTCACTCTCCTACTGCTAAGGAAGTGCTACTGGTCAGTGCCTGCCAAACAGGGAAATGGACAGGAAGTAGATGAGAGAGAGAGAGAGAGAGAGAGAGAGAGAGAGAGAGAGAAAAAGAGAGAGCGAGAGAGAGAGAGAGAGAGATTGGAACTTGGAGAGGAGGGATAAAAGCCTGAGATTTAACAGTAATTAATAATAGACTGCATTTTAAAATGCTGCTGCTTGCTGCTGCTTAGAAAGCCTTTGCTGGGAATCACCCCACCAATGTTTTATAGGACACTCAGTTTAGCTGCTGAGCTCAGACCGGATGGCGCTACCCAGCTGCAGGAGAAACACACAGGGTGGGCACTGCACACACACACACACACACACACACACACACACACACACACACACACCCACACACACACACACACACACACACACACACACACACACACACACACACACACACACACACACACACACACACACACACACAGACACACACACACACACACACACACACACACACACACACACACACACACACACACACACACACACACACAAACACACACACACACCACTGGGGTAGTCTGGCATGCATGTTCATGGATCCTTTAGCACGGCTGGTCAGCAAGCACATGAGTCGGGTACCTTGGCTCAGCTGCTGCATATCCACACAGCACTGGAAAAGCCAGAAAGCATGGCATGCGTGCTCATCGATCCTTTAGCTCGACTGGTGGAGCAAGGTGCCAACCACACCAAGCGCGTGAGTTCAATCCAGTGGCAAGGTTACTTCAGACCCACACACACACCACTGGAGTAGTATCGAATGAATGCACGTCATCCGCTAATATAGCTGAACTGGTAGAGCTCGGTGCTATCAAAGTCAAAAGTCATGAGTTCAATCCTGTGGCTTGGCTAGCGCAGACCCAGTGCTACGGCATTAGGGCAGATCTTTCCTACAGCTTAACTGGTTGAGCAGCAAGGTCAGGAGTTAGATACCTAGGGAACACCCATACTTGTGAAAATGTCCATCTACCCGTCCCTTGGGATATAAAGCATCTGCTGCATAGTTCCACATATGAGCCAAAGACAGATTTGCAAACATTTATGAAGCATGCTGGAGAAGGAGAAATGTCACAGGTTTGACTTTGGTTAAGATTATTGTGGCCCACAAACCTGAGCTTTGGTTTGCTGTAAAAATACTTTTTGATAACTGAGCATAAATGTAATGACACAGTGATTTTCATGAGCTATGATCCGCTTATCTACTGATCTTTGCTGTTACGTAGGCATAACTTAGTGCTATACCTTGATTTGACAAAACTGTTCAAATTTTATTTCCGTGGTGTCACACTTTATACAAAGTGTTTTTTTAAACGTTGATGAATTAAATTACCCAAAAGCATCGTATAATGTTTATGCCAAAGCGAGAATAGCAAGGCTGGAACAGAGTACCAACATACGACATGTTTATGTTTATTGCATAATCCTGCATGTCTTTGTCAAAGACCACGCTGTGATGCAACCCTGAGCACTGCATGGTCACTGGCTATTTCTACCATATCGACGCTTTATACTTCTACACTAAAGGAAGTATGGCATAAATCACGAATGTACTGTTCCGTTGGCATGTATACTTGTAAAGGAAGTATGGCATTAATCACTAATGTACTGTACCATTGACATGGCCAGAGGGGAGTAAAAGCACTCTATGACTGAATCAACTGCGTGAGGCATTGATGCTGCTTCAGACATGAAAGGGACGTGAAGTTGACGTTGGTGGCATTTGGGGGGAGACTGTGATTGGATTCCACCCCAAATGACGAGAGGTCAGACTTCTCTTTAAATGTACTTATACTGATGCCAAATGCCAATATAACTTACTTTATTTGGTCACAAATTGCTCTGTATAACAGTATAACAGATTTAATGGGAGAGGAAGACAGCTTGTGTTTCTCTTTCTCTGTTTTTCCTCTGTCAGGTTATGGCGTGATGCAATCTGTAAGACTCTTTCAAGTATTTTCTTGCCACATTCCTTTAATTAATAGCCTGAAGGTTTCTACCTTTTAAACATCTCCATTCAACAGCACTGTATGCCCAGGCAAAAAGTATCTAAATTGGCATGGCTTGATGCCAAGAGACACAAATTCACTGAGGAGAAGGAATCAAAGTATTTTCCCATCACACGATTGGTGGGCTTCAAGTGGCTAACTACACTCCTCTAGTTAGTTTCTGTGGTGAAACATGGCTGTTTAATCTACTGACACACAGCTTGCAACTTGTCATGTCATCATCCTCACGTTTGAATGGAGTTAAACCCTTGCTCAGATGATGATGACTCAGATGATTGCAATCAGGGATGGACAAATTCTTTTAGGAATCGCCTATTGTTCCTGTTCTAATACAACTTGGCTTCTGACTCGGATCAGTCATTGTTCCTGTAGCCATCAATCATAATTCAGGTAGTTATTAAATGAAGTTCAAGTACCCGTAGTTCCCGTAGGGTATAACCCCAGACGCAGCAGCTGGCATTAGAACAGAGAGACCTTTGAAGTGGAGACAGATCAATGACTGCAAAAAAAAGGGAGCATGGACTACGTATGCTCATGTCAAAAGTGAAAACACCAGAAGGAACTTAAAAAAGGGCGGAGATTTAACCAAACATGGTCAGTTCTGGGCGAACGTTTCCTATTTTCTGTTTACTCCACGTGCTCTGGCTTCAAAAAGCACTTACTGCAGACTTAAGCTGCAATTTTGCAAATATGGCCGGCCAATTTTGGCTTTATTTCTTCATAACCTAAGTGCATGACGCCATGCTGTACTAACAGATACATAACTAAATTCATATCATTTCAAATTGGTTTGGGAGTCAGGTGCCATTTGGTAGTGTGGGTCGCTGTGACAACACCCAATCACCCAAGAGAACTTGGCCAAGGCCCCTTCTCACACATCCAGAGAGAGAGAGTGGCCACAGGGAAGAGGTGTGGTCATGATGTAAGAGTGTCTTAGTTATCTTTTCACACTGCAGTCTTAGAGAAAAAAAATGGGTTCCAAAAAGTCCCCTGAAATACCTTTCTACTTTAAATAATCTACATTGAGAACCCTCTAGAAAATATTGTAGAGTTCTCCAACATTTTCAGGAAGGCTAATCATGCATAGAAAGTTTTACCTAGAAAATGTCACCTTTTAAGGCACTCTGGAACTTCCTCAAAGAATTTTCCTGTGTTTCCTGTGTGTGTGTGTGTGTGTGTGTGTGTGTGTGTGTGTGTGTGTGTGTGTGTGTGTGTGTGTGTGTGTGTGTGTGTGTGTGTGTGTGTGTGTGTGTGTGTGTGCGTGTGTGTGTGTGTGTGTGTGTGTGAATTTGATATGACAGGTTTGTGATGTCGGCGTGAGCTCATCCAAACTTTAGATGCAAGATGCCAGGACGGAAGTCGAATCCATTACAGGCGTACGGACCTGATTTGGCACAGACTTTGGCCAATCTAAAAATGTCTTCCGATTGTCACCTCCTGAAGGACGTCTGCAGTCACTTCCGGCAATCCTTTCGGAAATGTTCCTCACATGCGCTCCAAATGTAGCCTATACACCAAACTCGCGGAGTACCACAGCGCGGCTGTCTGAGATCCAATGTTGAGCCCAAAAGTGAAGCCCACACGACCGCAAACAAGTGGGCTTCACTTTTAAGCCATCTGGTCCGCAAGCTGTCTAATGCTGCATCTGTCCGCAGTAAAATGTGCAAAATTACAGCTGCTTCATACTGTACGAGGACGATTGCACGGTTTACAAAGTTTGTGCAAAGACTATTTTTGTGCACATTGCAGCTAACCCAGACAAACTGAATTTATTCTACTAAGTATTTCAATTGCGTATCCCCTTACGATTGCTTTTAGGCAATACAAAGCTGTGCTTTAGGACCAGGCCAAGGTTACATGGTTTTAATTCACGGTTTCTAAAGAAATTCAACCCTGGCCAGACAACATGCCCTGATAGACTGGAAATGTAATACTGAACTGCACCAACTTCACTGCACAGAAAACGGGTCCTATGCAAGTATGACTCAAAAAGTGCATTCATCGGGAACCAGTAAGTCTCAATGTGCGTTTTATGTCAAATCCAGAGTCTCTTACTTAAACAAGCCGACACAATACCTCCCATTTACGCATAGAGGACAGGATAATTACACAGAAGCTTTAGATACACACACACACACACACACACACACACACACACACACACACACACACACACTGGGGGAAAGATAACTTTGCTCAACTCAGCTTCTCTATTTTATCTTGGCACAGCTGACGGACAGATTTACAAGGTGTAAAAAAAAAAAACAGCGTCAGCTGTACGTTAACGCCGCTGAAACCCCCGTTTAACTTTGGCCGAGCAGTTGCCAATCCCGTCTACACTACAGATTTGCGTGGATTATCTATTTTAGGGATTGTCTGTTGATCTCGGGCACCTATCGGGGGCGAAACCACATGTAATTTAGCATAATAAATAGCTCCTATTTTCTTGTATTTCACACGCGTTACTAGCAAACCGTTAAAGCTCACAGTGACTTCGGATAATGTTACCTATTTTATGCCCAAAGCATTAAGCCCAATTATTGTCACATTTTACAGTGTGGAGTGACAGAAAAGCCTCTCCACAAACTCTCCATTCTTAGGCACAAATTCTATTATTTCTATTTAGACTACCTTTTAGACAATTATTTCATGAAAGTACACGGTCAAATTGAATCTTATTTTTCAAATAATCAGGACCGTGTAATGCATTTATGATACATAAAACGTCATCTATTAACCGTCCCACTCCGGGTTCTATTGTATTTTTTTTTTTAAGTAAAGAACCATTCCGGGAAGGTAAG
>NC_137912.1:23038321-23045821 GCF_963457725.1 Sprattus sprattus
GTGGGTGTGTGTGTGTGTGTGTGTGTGTGTGTGTGTGTGTGTGTGTGTGTGTGTGTGTGCGTGTGTGTGTGCGTGTGTGCGTGTGTGTGCGTGCGTGCGTGTGTGTGTGTGTGCGTGCGTGTGTGTGTGTGTGTGTGTGTGTGTGTGTGTGTGTGTGTGTGTGTGTGTGTGTGTGTGTGTGTGTGTATGGATTCGTATGCTGGTCTGTACATGCATTTTCGCGGTCTTGAGTGTGACATCCTGTTACTTTCTGAAATCTGCCCTAAAGGTGTAAACGTTTGAAATTAGCTCAGTATTAGTCAATGTTGTAAAAATGCTCTAGTATTGAACAAGGAATTTACACCCTTAGGGTATTCTTTCCATGACAACACCTAGGAGATTGTTACACCTGACCCACAGGTAAGAGTTCCAAGCACCAAATGTTGCTGAAGGAATGAACAGAGCAACAAGAGAGAAAGAGAGAAAAGAGAGAAAAGGACAGAAAGAAGTGAGAGCAAGGTAGAAACGTTGAATAGTTCATCCTTTTAAAAACGCATTATCTAGACTTAGTTTTTTTGATTTTATATATGCACGTCTATACACATACACACATACACAACCACACACACACACACACATTCACTGAATGAATGGTTAATACATTTATCCACAATGATTAATGTATCAAGAATGAGAGTGACCTCATGAAATGAACGCTCAATGGTGTTTTGAGCCCTCAACTTCGACTGCCAGGCAGCGGCTGCCTGGAAGGTGGTTCCGCCCCCAAAACTCTTATCCAATCAATGTGCTTCCCAACTCCAAACCTCTGGTTCCGCCCCCAAACCTCTGGTCCAATCCAAACACTTTGAGCCCCAATTCAAACTTTCTGTATAGTGCTCTCATTCCAGCTCCAACTTCATTCCACCTCTCAGCAACGAGTGAAAGCTCCAACTTTACAAAGGTATGTAGCTAATATATTTCTATTTTAAACATGAAATGGCTAATTGTGTTTGCTTTAGGGCTGTACATGTAAGATGGGCCAGCTAATGTTATGTTTAGCATGCAATATGTTAACCATATTTAAAGATAGATCGTGCTAATCTTAGCTGTGGTAATGTCTTTTCAACCTGCTAGCTAGCTCAATCTGGTTAAAACATTAGGTAACAGTAAGCCTACAAAGTAAGATTTATTACTGTAGATTAATCACTGTATAAAATGGGCCGGCTAATGTTATCTATACCATGCAATATGTTAACATAAAGATAGATTATGCTAATCTTAGCTGTGGTAATGTCATTTCAACCTGCTAGCTAGCTAAATCTAATTTTAGCTGTGGTAATGTTATTTCAACCTGCTAGCTAGCTAAATCTGGTTAAAACATTAGGTAACAGTAAGCCTATAAAGTAAGATTAATTACTGTAGATATGTATTTAAGTGATTAATTACTGTAGATATGTATTTTAGTGATTGTTAATGGTTAGTGGTTATCTTTCAAATGACGTTGAGCTGCTTTGGAATAAGGGTAACTCTCAGGCAGCCAATTGGTTTTAGATACCTGTGAGGCACTTGATGTTGAGACTGGTTGACTACCAGGCTGCTTACTAACACTGGGTAACTCTCAGGCAGCCAATTGGCTTTGGGTGCCTGTGAGGCACTCGATGTTGATACTGGTTGACTTCCAGGCTGCTTTGGAATAAGGGTAACTGTCAGGCAGCCAATTGGTTTTAGATACCTTTGAGGCACTTGTTGAGACTGGTTGACTTCCAGGCTGCTTACTAACACTGGGTAACTCTCAGGCAGCCAATTGGCTTTGGGTGCCTGTGAGGCACTCGATGTTGATACTGGTTGACTTCCAGGCTGCTTTGGAATAAGGGTAACTCTCAGGCAGCCATTGATTTTAAAGAAGTGGCCATGCTGCCTGCTCTAAACCCCACTATGGCCACAGGGAGAGCCACGGAGTTCAAGTAATTTGCAATATTCCACATCCTATATCTGGGCTCTGACAGGTATAATAGACATTATTTATCCTGAATTTATGTTTTTATCTTTTCCTCCAGACAACAGCTCCAGCACCTCGCCAACCAGGTGTGCTCAAATGAGGATTTTGGACTCCTTACACTCACCTTGGGACCAGGAATGGTAGAGGTGGTAGTTGACGTTTTTAAAAAGTGTGTTGACACACACATCGCAAACATTAACAATAAAAATAAAAAAATCTGTTGTTTGTTGTTGTTAATTAATAAAATAACTAGATGTTCTACATCACTGTGTATGTGTAATGAATTGGAAGTGTATTGAACTTGGCATCTTGATTTAACTAGTCTGATCATTTAGCTAGCTGGGCCTGAAATGAAATAAATACATTTCAACACTTATTTCTACAGCTTCACATAAGGGTTTATTCCAGTAGAGTGTCACAAGTTAATGAAACCCCAACTTACATTAATTATTTTAAAAAAATGTATCATCAGAGGAAACACATGATGAATTGGAAGTGTATTGAACTTGGCATCTTGATTTAACTAGTCTGATCATTTAGCTAGCTGGGCCTGAAATGAAATAAATACATTTCAACACTTATTTCTACAGCTTCACATAGGGTTTATTCCAGTAGAGTGTCACAAGTTAATGAAACCCCAACTTACATTAATTATTTAAAAAAAATGTATCATCAGAGGACACTCATGATGGAGGAGAGACATGACTGATGGGGTGTGACGTATTCTTTATTGAAAGGCCAAGGCCAAGTACAACACTCATACACACAGTAACCAAGTTGATACAGAATAATGTGAAAATGGTAAAAATCTAATTTCCTCAAAAAAATCCTCAGGAATATTCCCTTCAAGAATATCAAAGGATTGCTTGATTCTAGGGTCCCTTTCCTTCTTTAAGCCATCTTCGATTGACTTCAGCCAATTCTTCTCCATTGCCTGAAACGGGGAAAAAGTATGAAAACATAAGCCTATGACTCCCTGAGACACACATCCTAAACTATTTTATCTTGTGATGACCTGAACTGTAGTCTACATGGCCAGTGTTAAGCAGTCTAAAGCATAACGTTAATCCACCATGCCTAGATTCCTCTCCACTGGCTGTCACAAAGTCACCTGTATGAAGTCTATTAAAAAGCCTATTACAACAACTGGTGGCTGCCTCAGAGTTATCCTTATTCCAAAGCAGCCTGGAAGTCAACCAGTCTCAACATCGAGTGCCTCACAGGCACCCAAAGCCAATTGGCTGCCTGAGAGTTACCCAGTGTTAGTAAGCAGCCTGGAAGTCAACCAGTCTCAACAAGTGCCTCAAAGGTATCTAAAACCAATTGGCTGCCTGACAGTTACCCTTATTCCAAAGCAGCCTGGAAGTCAACCAGTATCAACATTGAGTGCCTCACAGGCACCCAAAGCCAATTGGCTGCCTGAGAGTTACCCAGTGTTAGTAAGCAGCCTGGTAGTCAACCAGTCTCAACATCAAGTGCCTCACAGGTATCTAAAACCAATTGGCTGCCTGAGAGTTACCCTTATTCCAAAGCAGCTCAACGTCATTTGAAAGATAACCACTAACCATTAACAATCACTAAAATACATATCTACAGTAATTAATCACTTAAATACATATCTACAGTAATTAGTCTTACTTTATAGGCTTACTGTTACCTAATGTTTTAACCAGATTTAGCTAGCTAGCAGGTTGAAATAACATTACCACAGCTAAAATTAGATTTAGCTAGCTAGCAGGTTGAAATGACATTACCACAGCTAAGATTAGCATAATCTATCTTTATGTTAACATACTGCATGGTAAAGATAACATTAGCCGGCCCATTTTATACAGTGATTAATCTACAGTAATACATTTTACTTTGTAGGCTTACTGTTACCTAATGTTTTAACCAGATTGAGCTAGCTAGCAGGTTGAAAAGACATTACCACAGCTAAGATTAGCACGATCTATCTTTAAATATGGTTAACATATTGCATGCTAAACATAACATTAGCTGGCCCATCTTACATGTACAGCCCTGAAGCAAACACAATTAGCCATTTCATGTTTAAAATAGAAATATATTAGCTACATACCTTTGTAAAGTTGGAGCTTTCACTCGTTGCTGAGAGGTAGAATGAAGTTGGAGCTGGAATGAGAGCACTATACAGAAAGTTTGAATTTGGGCTCAAAGTGTTTGGATTGGACCAGAGGTTTGGGGGCGGAACCAGAGGTTTGGAGGTGGGAAGCACATTGATTGGATAAGAGTTTTGGGGGCGGAACCACCTTCCAGGCAGCCGCTGCCTGGCAGTCGAAGTTGAGGGCTCAAAACACCATTGAGCGAAACAGCACACACACACGTGCACCCAAAGTGGATAGGAGGGTTGCTCACTGATTCTCCCACCAGAGGATAGGTTACAGTGATCCACGTCTCTTCCTGTTTCCTGGGTCCATCTCAGAGGCTGTCCTTCAAAAGCCTGCTGAATAAGTTAGCTACAAGACCATGACTGTCCATGTCCGCAAGTGTGAGTGTGAACAGCAATCAAAGTGACAGATGCTTGTATCAGGAAGCAGAGGGATGAGGCAGTCACTTGTTTCACACCATCAGTTTAGGGGGAAAAGGGAATAAGAGAGAGAGAGAGAGAGAGAGCGAACGAGCGCGAGAGAGAGAGAGCGAACGAGCGCGAGAGAGAGAGCGAACGAGCGCGCGAACGAGCGCGCGAACGAGCGCGCGAACGAGCGCGCGAACGAGCGCGCGAGAGAGAGAGAGAGAGAGAGAGAGAGAAAGAGAGAGAGAGAGAGAGAGAAAGAGAGAGAAAGAGTGACGAACATCTGTCACAGGCAGTGTAACCAGTTGGGACTGGTTGGGTTCCTTATGTGGGGTGACAGAGACGCATGTGGTCATCGCTCTGTGACAGGTGTGAAGAGCCTCAGCCATCCTGACAGTGTGTGAATTATTCAATTCCTCAATTACTCAGGGAGGAGAGGAGAGGAGAACAGGAGAGGAGGGTGGAGGAGAGGATAAAGGAAGAGAGGAATGGAAAAGAGAGAAAGAGAGAGGTCATTTATCCTGTCAGGTCTTCATTGGGTAGACATTATCCAAAGCGAACAATAATCAAGCCTCAGTAAATAAGGAGGCCTCAGAGTAGTTGCTGACAACGAATTATACTCAAATTGACAAAGTGCAAAGACATCAGGAAAAGAAGTGCACAGTAAGGGTGAGTTAGGTGTGATAGGTGTTACAGGTGTTAGGAGAGAAGGTGCTCTCAAAAGAGATGAGACCCTGAGTAAGATAGGGAGGGATGCCCCTGCTCTGATAGCATTTGGTAGCTTGTTCCACCATTAGCTAGCAGAAGGGTTGAAGATGCAAGTTGATCTCTGATTTTGAATGTGTTTCAATGTAAAAAATTGGACTGTCACAATGTAACAGTCATCAGTGTTGGGCCCACTTCTTGATATTTTCAGGCCTGAAGGAGTAAACAGCAACACCCATGAACATTCCCAGTAATAGCACTGAACATGGAGCTTCATGATCACTCTGCACAACTCCAGTGCTTTTCACAGGAAAGACAGAGATAAAGGCGTAAACAGCGACACTCATAAATGTTCTCAGTAATAGCACTAAACATGGAGCTTATTGCGTTTTTCACAGGAAAGACAGAGATAAAGGCGTATGTATCTCCGCTTTTGTTCACACTGCATAACTCCAGTTGTTTTCACATGAAATACAGAAATACGTAAAGGCGTAGTTATCTCCGCTTATGATCAGTATGCATAGCTTCAGTGAATTTCACAGGAAAGACAGAGATAAAGTGAAACTATGTGGACGGCGTACTATTTGATTGGCTACGCAAAAGCTTTTGGCTGAGTTCAGTGCTATTACTGAGAAGCATGTTTGGGGAAGCTTTGTTCTTCCGAGCTGTCAAACGGATTTTGACATGCCAATATGAATAATGTGTGTACACGCCACGGTGAGATGGCATTCATCCCCAGTGACCTAGGAAATTAAAGCTCAAGTTCAGATCCTTATTAATAATTAATTTGTCAAAAACACCAGGTAAGCAAAGATTTTCTTTGGTGAGTGTAAGCATTAGGTTCACTGACCAAAATGATTATTTTTAAACTAATTTAAAGTCGGGGGGCACTGTGGCTCAAACAGTAGCCCTGACCCCACAGTCGGGCTTGAAGCCATACTCCTATGCACAGAGTCAACACTTATTAATAGGGATGCACCGATGCATCGGCCGTACATCGGTGATATTATATTAAATAAAGTTTAGTTAAACTAAAGATTGTTTCATAAATCTGATTGAATTTGTGCTCATTCAAAGTTAAGAGTGATAAAGGGCTGACATAATTTAACACATTGCTTTTTAGATAATGATTTCATTATTTTCCTGGCACAAAAGGGTGAATGAATAACAACAAAAACAAAATAAACAAATATCGGTATCGGTATCGGCTAGATTGTTGTTTTGAACATCGGTATCCGTATCGGCCAAGAATTTCCATATCGGTGCATCCCTACTTATTAAGGTGAGTATCATTGAGATACCGTAGGAATAGTCATTTGATAACCTGGTGTTTAATAGCTACCTTGTGCCGTAGCACCCCACTGACAACAGCAAGGCTGACTTGGTAATCTGTGCGCACACATGGTGTGTTTTAGAGGAATGCGGCCACGCCTTGTTTGTGTGATCTCTCTGGCCTTCACTGACGATTACGCGCCAACCAAGCACCCAGCACACATAACTTTCCAATTTTCTTTTGTGTACATTTGGGCTTCCATTCAGAAGATTGCCGGAAAAGGCATAATGGAAACTCGACACAAAGCGAACAGATGTGTGTGTGTGTGGCCGTGAAAGAAAACTTGCAGCGCTCCCAGTTTGTACAAGGCCATCTCTGAAATATCGACCTTGCTCAGGGTATATATTTTTCTAGCGAGCTGCAGCTAAACCCTTGCGTTGACAGCGGCTGCTAACGGCTGTTAAATAAACAAGTAGCCCCGACGCCTCGAGTCGTTCATCTCGTCAGACACAGAGGAGGGGAGAGAAAAGAGGAGAGGAGACTTTTATCTGACTTTAAAAAATCCTTTAATACATGAAATAAAAACATAATACCACATCATACTCATGATGCTACCATATGCTATGACCACTTAGATCTAAAACATCTCCACACACACACACACACACACACACACACACACACGCACAAACACACACATACACACAAGCACACACACACACACACACACACACAGAGCAGAGGAATTTCTGAAAGGACAGGCTCCCATGTCAACCCAAAGCTGTATATCCAGAACGAGTTGGACTTGCAGGCAATCAAACACTTAGTCAGGCTGTTATACAACGCAGGCCCCTTTAGTGGGCTGCTTCTTATCCTCTGTTTGTCCAAGGGTAACACCAGGGATTAAGAGAACAATGTATCTGACAGCGAAAGCACAGTGACAACTGATGTTAATGTGATGAAGGGAACAAATAACAAGCCTCCTATAAAAATCATCAGTGTGTTTTTCTC
>NC_137912.1:23058321-23060821 GCF_963457725.1 Sprattus sprattus
AAAAAAACATCCTGTGCCTCATAAAAGCAATGAGACTTACGCTCATTCAAATGGACATCGATTTATACGCAGTTTCTCAGACGCATGACTTACTAATGGATTGTGCTGTCAGTGTTAGTGGAACCTCTCAGTAAAAAGAGTGTGTTTCTGTTTTTGTACTTTGCGTTTCTGTTTTCAAACTTGTGTGTTGGTCTCTGAGACTGGGTTGGCATGGTTTCACAGGGAAGGCTCGCTCATGAAGATCTTATCAAAATTGGCGCCGACAAGCAAACGCAAACAACGACCTCTGCTTCAGAACTCAGCCAATTCAAGTAACATATCTGATGTAGTTGATTAAATCCCTAAATGTGGACCGTTTTATTTATGGATCATTCATCACGCCTGTTTCAATGCACAATACTCCTGTCCACTTTTACTATAAAAGTGCCCAATACAAAGCCTCACACAACAATATACTCTTGTAAGTGGGTGTCCAGGCCAGACCTGACGTAAGTGGAAGGTCAAGGAGAAATGTGAGTTATTTGGAGTACTGAGAGATTAGGCTTTATATGAGCCAGCTGTAGTCTTCCATTAGATGCTGTCTTGGCAGTGTCACTGAGAACCATTGACTTCAGGGTGCTTCCAAGAGTGTTACTGTAACTGCTGGACTGTGTTTGTGTGTGTGTGAGAGTGTGTGCGTGCGTGCGTGCATGCGTGCGTGCAGGCGTGTGTGTTTGTGTGTGTGTGTGCGTGTCGTGTACGAATACAAAAGTGTGACAGACTAACAGAGAAAATGAGAGAGAGAAAGTTGACCAGGGAGAGAGAGAGAGAGTCAGAGAGAGAGACAGTCAGAGAGAAAGAAAGAAAGAAAGAAAGAAAGAAAGAAAGAAAGAAAGAAAGAAAGAAATAGATGAACTCCTCCATTCAAGTATGTTCTGTCCGTCAGAGCTGGGAGTCGTCAGGGGCTCCAAATCTCCCTCTCTGCCCACGAGGCCTCCAGGGGACCATCAGTTTCCTCTGGGAGACCAGATTAGTATCAGTCACATCCAATGAGTCCCTCTCTGTACACATGAGCAAGAAGGGCCACAAATACATTTCCAGTACATAAACAGTGATTGTCGAATAACTTCCTCTTCAATCTCAGTGGTCCGGATCCTTGGCTAATAAATCTCTCACTGGATGCCTCCATCATTTGCTAGGGCTGAGTAGTTCTATTTGCGTTCTATTTGAGTTCGATTTGCTATATTTGTCTATAGGAGAAGCACCATTGAGGGAGAATGTAAGAATGTGTGAGATGTGTGATGCGGACTGCCCCGTGCTGTTTTACAGGAAGTGATATGTCGTCCTAATGAGGTCGTCAGAAGTAGATGGCCTCATGCCAAACCATGCAGAATTCAAATAAACAAACAGTTCACCGAGTTACACAGAGCACTGCAATTTACCACAGCTATGTGGGGTAAACAATGAAAGGGTGTGAACGTGTGGGTGTTTGTATGTGTGTTTGCGTGTGTGTGGTTGTGTGGGTGTGTGTGTTTGAGAGAGAGAGAGAGGAGAGAGAAAGTACATACATATATGTATGATTGTGTGTGTGTGTGTGTGTGAGAGTGTGTTTGAGAGAGAGAGAGAGTACATGTTCATATGTATGAGTGTGTATGTATGTGTGTGTGTGTGTGTGTGTGTGTTTGTGTGAGAGTGTGTGTGTAAGAGAGAAAGAGAGGGAGGGAGAGAGTACATAGTTATATGTATGAGAATGTGTGTGTGTGTGTGTGTGTGTGTGTGTGTAAGAGAGAGAGAGAGAGGGTATGTCTTTGTGTGATGTGTGTGTGAGTGTGTGTGTGTGTGATTCAGGACATGACTCTCATAAGGTTGTTTTGATCCCTGTTCCTGCCACTCAAATTGACCTGTAACTCAACTCTCTTTTACATCCCGCCCTCCCCTCGTGTCCTCTGCCTGAGCTGACTCTGTAAGGTCCGTTTACTACGGTGATTATTTTCACTTATTCGTCAACTGGAGAGTGCCTTAAGTTCCATTAAAGTCACAGCACTGAGGTCACATTACAGCCCATTATGATAATGTCAGCAGCAGTAAACACCTTCATTACTGGTCGGCATGCGTGCCCCCACCCTGCCTGGTCAAGTTCAGTATCTGTCAAAAGTCCGGAATGTTCCTCCTGACTGTTCTCCCTTCTTTGTCTGCTCGTGGTCATCTGATTGATTCATGAAAGCATACCTAATGTCATTTCTTTTGCCACAAAAAGAAAACAACAGATTCCGATTCTGATTCTCATTCCATTTTTAAGGTGAATCTCATCCCAAATTGAATCTGGATTCCGCTTCTGATTCTAAGGCTACGTCCACACTAAGCCAGGGAAATATGTGAACAAAGATTTTATCTAAATGTTCTATGTTTGTTCTCCGTCTGTTCTCAAATGTTCTACATCCACTCCAAACGCTGTAACAGTTTAGAAGTGTTTGTTGTTGTTGGTGTCTCTGTTTTCAAATAGAGAGCGTTCTCCAAAAGT
>NC_137912.1:23065821-23113321 GCF_963457725.1 Sprattus sprattus
ATGCTACACCATAATCCCTTTTGTCCAGCAAAAAAATCACTGATGAAATATTGAAGAGAACAGGCTTTTGTGCACAGAAAACAAAATGGATGATTCATGTTGTGCACTCAATTGGTGAATCCGTAATAAATTAATGCCTGAATGTGTTCTGTGTGTGTCCGGTGTGTGTGTGTGTGTGTGTGAAATAAGGTTACACTTGACATAGTGATATGGCTGCTGATCTTCATCTCTCTCTCTCTCTCTCTCTCTCTGTCTCTCTCTCTCGCGCTTCATCTATTCAGTCTCTCTCTTTCAATCTTTCTCTACTTTCTCTCTTTCTGCTTCTCTCTCTCTCACTCCTTCTTTTCCCAGCTCTCTCACTTCATCTCCCTCTCTCTCTCTCTCTCTCTTTCTTTCCTTTTCATTTGCAAGTCGTTCATGTAATCAAGGCCTCCCAGGACTCCTTTAGGATGCCTGCTTCACCTCATTAAATAACGGGCCATTCTTCTCACACAATGGCAGGGTGGGAACTGGCTCTGTGCAGGCTTAGAACCCAGTCTGTGTCATTGTTGCAGCCCTCCTTATGTGTCTGAGCAAAGGCACAAAGGAGACATCAATTTCCCTGACAGCTCCTGGGCTATTGCACTATATTTATTCAAGCCATGTTAAACTGCATGTAAGGGTTAGGGGGTTAAACTTTGACTAGACTGGAGGGTGGAAGAAACGGATGTGTGTGCAAAGAAGGAAGTGTGTTTGTGTGTGTGTGTGTGTGTGTGTGTGTGTGTGATGGTGGCATGTGGGATGTGGGAGGTGTGTGATTGTTTGTGTGTCTGCTCTGTTTTGTGCTCTGACCTCTGTTGAGTGTTTTGAGGAAGTGATTGATGGCTCCTCCTGTTGTCATGGTGAAATGTGAGGTGTTCATGCCAAAGAAAAGTTCCTCAGGTTTCGCCCAAATGAAGTTTCATATCTATATTTATGTTTTTTCTTTTATATTTATGTCTTTTCTTGCATATTTAGGTTTTTTCTTTAATGAACTGTTGAGGGTGACATACAGGAATAGCATCGCAACACGACAGCGTACACGTGGGCTTTGACTTTACCTCCACAGGTGCATCATTTTCATCAGTTTCTTTACTTTTTTTTTTGTGCTTTGTTTAAAAAAAATCTCCATACTGTAATCATAATCCCATGCTCCCACTCACCCCCCTCCCCCTCCCTCTCCTCTCCACATCCTTGGGGAAGTGTAGAATAACGGATTCTGAGAAGTGTAGCACTCACTAGTAGCATTAGCCTGCTTCACTCTGATATCTACAGGCAGCACATCAACTCTCTGTTTGAGCCCTAACATGTGAGGGGTTCAGCGGAGGAAACACTGGCCTCGTTGCTGAGTGCCCAGTTAACTTCTCTCTATTCTCAATCCAATGGAAGGACATGTCAGGTTCAACCAGTTAACTTCTCTCTATTCTCAATCCAATGGAAGGACATGTCAGGTTCAACCATTTAACTTCTCTCTATTCTCAATCCAATGGAAGGACATGTCAGGTTCAACCATTTAACTTCTTTTTATTCTCAATCCAATGAATGGACATGTCAGGTTCAACCATTTAACTTCTCTCTATTCTCAATCCAATGAATGGACATGTCAGGTTCAACCAGTTAACTTCTCTCTATTCTCAATCCAATGGAAGGACATGTCAGGTTCAACCAGTTAACTTCTCTCTATTCTCAATCCAATGGAAGGACATGTCAGGTTCAACCATTTAACTTCTCTCTATTCTCAATCCAATGGAAGGACATGTCAGGTTCAACCATTTAACTTCTCTCTATTCTCAATCCAATGGAAGGATATGTCAGGTTCAACCATTTAACTTCTCTCTATTCTCAATCCAATGGAAGGATATGTCAGGTTCAACCATTTAACTTCTCTCTATTCTCAATCCAATGGAAGGACATGTCAAGTTCAATTACAGCTGTGTGGAGTGCAGGATTTCATTGACTCATCCTTTATCGGACACAGAGCCATTTGGAGGACCTGGTTTGTGCAACGTGTGTGTCATTTTGTGTCAGATGTTGGTGTGAAAGATTCAGCTCATAGGTATGTCCCTAGGTATGTGTAATCAGGGCAGTGGAAGGTTCCAGATGCCGCCTGCTCGTGTCTGTCTTTGTTTGTTGTGGAGATGTGGCTGACTGCTCTCCAGAAATGTGTTCAAGTGTACTGAGGAAGAAGGAGAAAACACAGAGGAGGGGGGGAGAAAGGCAGGGATAGGGAGAGTCACTATGGTGACAGTATGGTGGGAACTAATCAGCGTTAAAGATAGAGAGAGAGGGAGACAGAGGCACAGAGAGAGAGAAAGAGAACGCGAGAGGGAGAGGGAGGCACAGAGAGAGAGAGGGGGAGAGAGGCAGAGGGAGAGAGAGGCACAAAGAGAGTGAGAGAGGGAGATAGAGGAACAGAGAGATACCTGCTTATTTAGATCTGTCCTGTAAACACAGCAAATATGGAATTCCTTTGAAAATTCTGAGCGTGTGTGTGTTTGTGTGTGTGTGTGTGTGTGTGGGAGGTATGGAGAGGGAGACCGAAAGAGTCTGTATAAGCTTGTAAAGTGAGCGTGAGAGAGGATGAGGTAACAGATGGGTGCTTTTAAAAATGAAGCCTGACTTCAAGAAGCATTTTCACTTCTCTCGCAAGGACACGCATGACAAGCTGTCCTTTCAGGCAACTTTGAACTTTGTGAACCCAAATAATGCTCATCGTGTGTGTGTCTGCCTTCACTCTCTCTCTCTGTTTCTCTCTCTCCTACCCTCTCTCTCTCTGTTTCTCTCTCTCCTACCCTCTCTCCCTCACTGGCTCTGGATAGCGATGAGTAATAATAATCCAGCAGGAAGGGTGTGGGTTTTAATCACGCGCAGTCATGCACGCATGGATTACGACACCAGATTAGGACCAAATGAAGCGTACCAGGACAGAACCACTGGTGCTAGACATTCCACTGGACAACACCACTGGTGCTGGACATTCCACTGGACAGAACCACTGGTGCTAGACATTCCACTGGACAGAACCACTGGACAGAACCACTTGCACTGGGCATTCAACTGGACAGAACCTTCAGAACCGGTCAGGGAGCAACGGAAGGATCGCGGATATTATGTGATCATGACTGAATGATGTCAGTGCGTGACACATTATTAACACCTTAATTAGGGTTGATTAATGGATGGATGGTGGATAGATAGATAGAAAGATAGATAAACCTGGGAAAGGTTGGATGGATGATGGAAGGATTTGTGGATAAAAGGATAGATAAATAGATAGATGGATAGATAGATGGACAGATGAATAGATACATCATTGGATGGATAGATGGATGGATAGATAGATGGACAGATGAATAGATAAATCATTGGATGGATAGATGGATGGATAGATAGATGGACAGATGAGTAGATAATATATGGGATGAATAGATGGGTGAGCAAATTCTTTTGATTTGTGAATGTGTGTTTTGTTTCCTGTGACAGCAATCACTGAAACAATATGTAGTCTATGGATGACATTTACAAAGAGGAGAGTTGACCACCACTAGAACAGGGTCATTGGGGTCACTCTAAGAAGGGTGAACATGGGAGTTTGGTTCAACATTCATCAGATTAATTCTCCATTAAGTATAATTTACTGACGATACGTCATCTGATATTCTACATTTCTAAAGGACAGGACTTATATGTCAGCTGAGGATGTCCTCTATTAAGAGGCCTGGCAATGACCTCTATGACAGAAACAATGTACATGAATTTGATTGGCTTTCATAAATATAGAGAATGCCTCCCCTTTTGCTGTGTTTTGAAGCAATTCCATCTTTGTAGTGGAAAACCGCTTATTTTATATATATATATATATATATATATATATATACACATATATATATATAAAAGATTCCATGAGACATGACTGAGTGGTTTTCCCATTAATGCTGGTCCAGATGCTGGCATGTGAGAACAGGGAGAGTCTAAGCTGGGCACGTGGCCAAAGAGAGCTCTGGCCAGAGCCCTGGGCCAGCGCAGACACTGACCTTTAACCCAGAGGAACTGGGCACACACACCCACAGGCAGGCTACACAACTCGGAATCTAGAACAATCTATTTAGAATCTAAAGGGGACAAAAATCTAGAATCTCAACGACTCAGAATCTAAAGGGGCACAATCATCTGGAAGGTTCTTTGGCTTTTCTCTGTAAAACAGCCCTTAAAGGAATCAGAGGGTAAAGGTAAGTTTGTTGGCTTTCTGTGGTTTGCCATTGTAAAAAAACACTTAAGGCCCAGAAAATGATGAACACGCTTTTCAGAAACATGCTTCAAAACCTTTTTGTTGATGACTCTCTTATTTGTATTGATGAAAGATCTAGGAAAATCTGACTTGCTGGTTTAACAGCAGCCAAAAAGATTATTGTACAAGTCTGGGTGCCACCCCACAATTTACTATTCAAACATTGGTTGAATACCCTTTTGGACATTCTTTTTCGTTACCTTTTCTTTCGCCAAAGTAAATGGTGCGACCCCACCAACACGATGAACGATGGCATCTCCAAAGTGAAGGACATTATAATGAAATAGAACATACAGTGCCACTTGAAAGTATGTGAACCCCTTGAGCACTTAAGCGTTTTCTGTTGTTTTACCATGATTTTTCATTTTTTTATCACCAATTTTCCATAGATGAAATGTCAGGTTTATGTTTATCATTTGCATGTACTTGTTTAGAGGAAATTGTTTGAGTAGCCGAAAAACTACATGAAACATGGAATTAGTCCATTTCAAAAGTAAGTGAACCCCCAGCTGAATTGATAAAGTCAAGCAGGTAACAGATTCAGTGAAACTTATTTGGGTGATTAATTAGTCAATTGAGCAAACCGATCATCTGAGACATCCTTAGGGAAAGGTTTGACAACACAGATTAAAAGAGAGAGGAAACCAACCAAACTACTGTAGTGCCAAGGTGTACCCACACAGATCAACAATGCAGAGAGGAAACGAGATATCCGAGAACATCAGGAAGAAGGTACTGACAGCCCATCAGTCTTGGGAAAGCTATAAGACCATCTCCAAAAGATTCCAGCTCCATCCATCCATCCAAGACAAATAATTTAGAAATGGAGGGCATTCAACATGACCGCATCTCTGCCTAGAAGTGGACGCCCATCAAGACCATCACCAAGAAGCACCAGAAGAAGAATAAATCAGGTAAAAGTCAACCCACACATCACCTCTAAAGAGTTTCGGACCTCTCTGGCAGCATCTGGGGTAAATGTACATGGGTCTACAATCAGACGAAAATTGTTGGTTTTGATCGTGACAAAATAATTCTATCTCGGACTCATCTGTTTAAAGAAGGGACTTCCAGAAGGCCTTTGGTTTATCCAAGTGCTCTTGGGCAAAGTTGAAACGGGCAGTTTTGTTCTATCTTGAGAGCAGAGGCTTCCTTCTAGCAACCCGATCATGAATGTTATGTCTATTCAATTTTCGTCTGATTGTAGACCCATGTACATTTACCCCAGATGCTGCCAGAGAGGTCCGAAACTCTTTAGAGGTTATGTGTGGGTTGACTTTTACCTGATTTATTCTTCTTCTGGTGCTTCTTGGTGATGGTCTTGATGGGCGTCCACTTCTAGGCAGAGATGCGGTCATGTTGAATGCCCTCCATTTCTAAATTATTTGTCTTGGATGGATGGATGGAGCTGGAATCTTTTGGAGATGGTCTTATAGCTTTCCCAAGACTGATGGGCTGTCAGAACCTTCTTCCTGATGTTCTCGGATATCTCGTTTCCTTTCGGCATTGTTGATCTGTGTGGGTACACCTTGGCACTACAGTAGTTTGGTTGGTTTCCTCTCTCTTTTAATCTGTGTTGCCCAAACCTTACCCTAAGGATGTCTCAGATGATCGGTTTGCTTAATTGACTAATTAACACTCTAAGGTCCAAGGCCTTTTAGACTTTTCTAAGTTGTCTGACATGCCTTGATGTTTTTGTACATTTTGCCTAACTAAAAACATTGATGCACAAATGGAATATATGATTCTATTCTAGAAGACCTCAGCAATAATATTAGAAAAGGGTTCAATGTTTCCGTGGTTGTTCTTTTTATATCTCTAAGACGAAAACTAAAAAAAAAAATATCCCGGACGAGGGATATAGACCTTTTAGTGTTAAGCACCCAAATAAGTTTCACTGAATCTGTTACCTGCTTGACTTTACCAATTCAGCTGGGGGTTCACTTACTTTTGAAATGGACTAATTCCATGTTTCATGTAGTCTTTTGGCTACTCAAACAATTCCCTCTAAAAAAAGTACACGCAAATGATAAACATAAACCTGACATTCCTTCTATGGAAAATTGGTGATGAAAAAAATTAAAAATCATGGTAAAACAACAGAAAACTCCTAAGTGATCAAGGGGTTCACATACTTTAAAGTGGCACTGTATGTGAATGTGTGACCTGTTGACATTAATCAGCTTTGTTGATATGATTTGTTATATGGATATATCTCATGTGAGTAGGGGGGTGGGGGGGTTATGACATGTTTGGGATATGTTATTGTATATATGCTTAATAAGAATGTTTGAAATATTGTTATCCCAATTTAAACCAATAAAAAAGAAATACTAAAAAAAGAAACATGTTCAATCAGAAGCAGGTGGCATGTGTCCAGTGCATTATGAAGGCAATCTCTGTGGTCGAGGGAACTGGTTTCCCCCAACGTGTCAACACAACACCCCAACAGTTCAGCAGGTCCAGGGTCCATGCTGCACAGTTCCTGGATGTTGGCGAGCCAGAACTCGTGGCCCAGCTCCTGGTCTCTAGACTGGACTTGCAGTGACTTGCAGTGACTTGCTCCTCCCTCTCATGCCAGCCTTTTCTCCTGCCACTGTGGACGGCAGGGGGTTGGGTGGTGACCATGCTGCTGACGGTGGGCCACTGGTGGCAGGGAGGACGCCAGGGAAATGGTGGCTTGCTCTGTGTCTACCAGAGCCTTGCAGGGTTGGCGGTTGAGCTTGCAGCTCAGATACAGTCCTTTCGTGTGACCCAGGCAGCTAACCACATGGATCGGGGAATTCTGGTTTTCAGCGCTGGGAAGTGGGGGGCTGTATGACCAGGCTCACCACACCTGTGGCAACCGTTGGTCGGCCAGGATAGACATTGTCTGGATGATGGAGGCCATCACTGAGTCGTGGTGAAGGCCGAATCTGGCAGACGTCTTCCATCTCCTCCTCCGGTCGGTCGCCCTACTGCGTGGTCAGCCTCGACCCATGTGGTTTCCCAGAGAGCCACACTAATCTCTAATTTGGGTCAGAACTTAATGACCATGGAGAACCACTGCTGTATCTCACACACACACACACACACACACAAAACACAGAACTGTGTCAACCTCAATGAAAGCACTATAGTATTGTTTACATCATTCACAATTACCTTTTATGGGATAATGTATGTTCTGCTGGTGTTTATCGAATAAATTAAATGATTTTGTTGTCCTTTCGGTGAGAAAAAAAATCTGACTTCTGGTGAGAAAAAAATGGTTCTTCATGCAAATACATCTTTAAAGTTTGAGGTCTTCAAGTTGAATTTCTGTTACAAAAAGTGAACAGCCCTCATGTGAAATTATATGAAAGATATGAATTATAGAATTATTTGAAGTACAAAACCCATTGCCAATGGCAGTAGTCATTCATTCTTATGAAGAAATAATATTTCCCGAATGTTGTGGTGACCCATTCAAATCAACGGAACATTCTGCAGCATTCTGAAGAGCCATATAACATATGTTTAAGATTACTTTTGTTACAATATATGTTATAGTATAATCACTACATGACTGGAAAGCCACAGGCCCCCTGAGAAATCAGAGGTTTGCATACACTCATGCAGTGCATGGTTTGGTGCCAGGCCCAGCAGTAACGTCTGCCCGGTCCATCAGAGCTCTATATTCGGGCATGGGCGTCCCCTGGGAAGCCCATATCAAGGCCTTTCTCACAAATACTCAGCGGAGCATAAATCCTACACGCATGACACATCAGAGTTTATTTTAGCTAAAAAATGAAAACAGACAGTTGACCCCTGTGACCCAGCAGATACTGGCAATGAATTAAACAAACATCGCAGCGAGGATAAAATCAGTGATCAGACTCCACAAACAGGGGAATGGCAAACATCATTTTTTTTTTTAAACCTAGACCCCTTGTCAAAAGCTTAACTGCTCCCTTTAATTCATCAAAAAGGGTCCACCTGAAACATCTAAAACGTCTATGATCGCTGGCATGTTCAAGAAACATCTTAAACGTCTATGGTCGTTGGCATGTTCAGGGGCCCCGTCCTAGTCTGGGACCTATGAATCAAGCATCCACCCTCCCCCCTAGGCTACTTGAGGAGGAAATATAACCCTCATTAGTCAGTCTGAAGTTCTTACTGATGATCACTGCTGAAGAAGAATCTTGTTTCCCTTGGCCTGTTCAAACATTCAGACCTTCTGATTCACGTCACATTTGTTAGACATGGTGTCATTTCCTGTTTGTCATGAGCTTCACTCTGTACTTAAGTAAAGTAAAGTATGTTATTAAAATTGTATTCTCTTTGGAAATATGTTTTGTAAAGCTGTACTTCTTTTTTTTATGAACTGCCCAAGTTCATATTCTCTCTACACCTGATAGGGTGGATGAATCGTACACCTCCATTGCTGTGTTAATCTAGAACCCACAGGAACAGAAGTAGCTGTAACCTGTAAATGTGCACAGCTACAGGGGAGAAAGAGCCTTGAAACAAAATACTGAGCTATGTCTCCCTCTAGTGGTGAACCATGACATTCACATCATATAGCACATGATCAACATCAAACATCAGAATGTACATAGCACACTGTTACGTGGGTAACTGGCTTGGGATACAAGGAAATAGCTACTGATTGGCCCATCAGGAACTTGAGCCTCCTTTCCTGTTTGTGGTGCTTTAGATCAGCGCAAACTTAAACTGGTGTGATGTCCTGAGTGATTCCAGAGACAGAGAGAAAACAAATTAAGTTGTTTATGCAGAACACATATTTTTCAAATATGGGGAGATGTCCAACTTGGGAATCAGACATAAATCACCTTATTGCATGAGTTGGGCATAAATTCTCCAAGGCCTATGAAAATAAACAACAATCATAACAATGACGGAGCTTCATTTAAGATGCCAAATCCAATTATCTCCTTCTTTAGTTATTTATTGTTTCAAATTCAGTCGGATTACAGGCTTGGGTAGAGCAATTCACCGGCATTATTGAAGCGGTTTCTCCTCCAAGCGCTGCTTTATATAAGACCTCACACCAGCTGACAGTCTTTAAAGGTCTCTGCTTAAAGTTTCATAATTTCCTTCTTATTACAAGAGGCATTTAGAAACACACACCCACTCTTAGTCAACACCCCCCCCCCCCCCCCCCCCATCACCCTGAGTGTGAGGATCAGAGAAAGTGAGAGAGAGAGAGAGAGATAGAGAGATGTATAACTTGTGCATATCTTGTGCGTCAGAGCACAGCACTGATTATGTCCCATAATGACAAATACAGAATGAGAATATTTGTATATAATAGATAATATTAGATTCTGTGAACCAAAGTGCCATCATGACCGGTGTTATACACGCGGTCAGATATACAATGAGATGTGGGCTTCAAGACACGGGCCTGAACGTGTGACTTGAGATGTTCTGAGTGAGAGAAAGATTCTCAAGCCAGTTCATCTCATGTGCACAGGAACTCCTCACAGGGTTTATTTAACACAATCTCAACTCCACTTGGAACACAATCATAATGAAGCCCCCTTTGCTGTTTGTGACAGGAAAACAAGCCGGGATATAACAACATTGTCACCCCTGAGCATCCGTAGCTGTGCCCGCCCAGGGTGGGAAGTGCATATCTCTTCACATTTCAGTTTTACCTTAACAGACTTACAAGCAATCTGTGACTTCGCTTCACAATCTTACTTCAGTTTTGGTCATTACAATACACAGTTCAGCTCACGGTGTATGTGTGTGTGTGTGTGTGTGTGTGTGTGAGAGAGAGAGAGAGAGAGACAGAGAGAGTGATACAGAGTATGGTTGTAAAAGTGTGTCCATGGGTGTGTGTGAAGGATGGAAAGTTGGGGTGTGTGTGTATGTGTGTACGTGTGCATACATTTAAGAGAGTGAGTACATAGCCTCTTCATATAGGACATCTCGGTCCCTGAGCCTTGCTTGTGTCACCAAACAGTTTTTCATTAGAGGTGCATGAGAGTTCAAGAAACACAAAAGCATCTTCACACGCAGAATCAGAGCGGGAGAGGGAGAGGCTGCTCATCATCGCCTCCTGGTGGAGATTGCGTTACTGCTACTGCTGCTGCTCAGCCGGCTCATGCCCTTGCTCATCTGGGGGAAGTGCACGGTGGGCGTGCGTGACGTCGGGCCGTAGAGCCCCAGGTTCCGCGCAGCCGGTGACTTCCGGGGCGCCTTGAGGCAGGGGAAGGGGGAGAAGGGTAGGGGCTGCTGCTGGTACTTGGACAGCCCTGCGGGGGTAGAGGCGGAGGTGGGCATCCGCCTAACGGAGCAGGAGGACTCAGAGCTGGAGGAGTCCAGTACCGGCTCCGTTTCTGGTTGTGGTGTCGGTGCCGGTGTGGGTTCCGATGTGCTGGAGGGTGTCGTGAGTTCCGGTTCTGAGTCCAGCTCCAGGGAGGCAAAACGTTGTTCCACCAGTCCGATCCGTTCGTTATCCTCCTCCTGCTCCTCCCTTTCTCCCTCCACACCATCCAGTCCAGAGTCCTGTGAGAAGCTTTCTGTCACTACCTCCTCCTTAGACACCTCCTCTTCAGACCCCTGTACCACCTCCTCTGCCTCCTGCACTCCCTCCACCTGTCTGGTCTCTTTCTCACATTTCCTCTCCTCCTCCTCCTCCTCCTCCCTCTCCTCCTCTCTTGTCTCTCTCTTCTCCTCTTCATCCTGTGAATCCACCCCCTGTCGCTCCGCCTCTGTGGTCGGGGTCCCAGGCGAGTCAGTCACCGTGGATGTCGTCTCCTCATCTGTTTTTTCGGGGTCATCGAACTCCAGCTGGGCACAGGCCCTGGCGATGTTCCTGCGGTGGGTCCGCACGTGGGCTCGCCACGGCGACTCTAGCCGGCTCCGCACCGCCTCGTCCAGAGGGGTGGACTGGCCCTGGGAGGCCCCGCGTGGCGCCCCACCAGGGCTGCTCCTGGAGTTCCGTAGGGGGGCTCCTCGAGGCCTCCTCCCCAGAAGGAGGTGGTTGACCACGGGGGAGGGGTGCACCTGGGAGGCCAGGACGCTGGTGGCCGGACACTTATCTGAAGGACAGAGGAGGGAGAAACATGATAGTGAGAGTGAGTTTGGAAAGAGAGGGGAGGTGAAAGAGAGAGTTAAAGAGAAAGAGAGAGAGACCAAAAGAACGGCAAGCAACTTGACCGAGTAGAATAAAGCAGACAAAGCAGGAAATCAAGAGAGAAGCAGGTGTCCTTAGGACTGCACCCGCCCCTCAGGCAGATTCACCCAAGCAGCTCTTGATTAGATGATTGACGTCGATCACACCCAATCCCAGGAGGGCTGAATGATTGATGCCTACATGCCTGAATGTGTGGCCCCCACCCACCAAATCTAGGCTGGAACACAGAGGCTGATCAAATCCTGTTTTCCCAGTGGAGTCATGAAATATGCAGACGGTGCCGGGCCAGTTAGTCAGCGAGAGAGTGCCTTAGCTCTGGAACGTTGATTCCAAGGGGAAATTTAGGAGGCGTTTCCTCAAAGGCTTTTAAAAAGCTCTATTTGTAACATGCACATCTTTATGCATGAGTGTGACATGATCCCATGAGAAATTGATTTAAACCACACAGAGACATGTTTGTTTCATCTCAAGCCTCTCTGTTCTAGTTATATTTTCTATGCCAAATGTATTGTGTGAAATTATATGTTGTCTGTATTAAGGAGATCTTTATGAGAGCTGACTTCTATGGGTACAACTATTCCCCACAAACTGCTGCAATGGCAGATTACTAGCTCTTGTACTCCTAATCCTAATCAATCAATCAATCAATCAATCAATCAATCAACCAACCAACCAAACAAGGTACAGCTCCTCTGTAATAAATAAATAAATGTATCAACAAATCAATCAATCAAATTTTACCACCCAACTAATCAGTCATTAACTCAAAAACAGATCAAAATCGAAGTGAAAGATTCAGCTAAAGTCCAAGCCTCAAGGGAAAGGCCCCACCAATGTGACCACGCCCCTTCACCACCTCAGTCCCTATGTGACCACGCCCCTTCACCACCCTGGTCCCCATGTGGCCACGCCCCATCCACACCATGGTCTCTCATGACCACGCCCCCTTCACCACATTGGTCCCTGTGTGACCACGCCCCTTCACCACCCTGATCTCGCCACCTCCACCGGCCTGATCTCCGTGTGGCCATCCTGGGCTCCGCACAAACCTGGAAGCTCCTGCTACCATCTCTGACACCCTGTGAAACAGCTTAACAAACCCACACTGGCTCCCACTTTATATTCAGTGCCCGTATCACAGTCTCCTTACAACAAGCCTGTGTACTTCTCATCTAATCTAAGAGCATATTATTACCACATGGACCTGGGTTTAGGGTTAGCTTTATATTGTTACCAGATGGACCTGGGTTTAGTGTTAGCTTTATATTGTTAGCAGATGGTTTAGGGTTAGCTTAATATTGTTACCAGATGGACCTGGGCTTAGGGTTAGCTATATATTGTTAGCAGATGGTTTAGGGTTAGCTATATATTGTTACCAGATGGACCTGGGTTTAGGGTTAGCTATATATTGTTACCAGATGGTTTAGGGTTAGTTATGTGTAATGTAATGTATAAGTTTGCTGTACTTATCGCTAACTTAAAAACAGTGAGAAGAAGACACAGGAGGCAGACATGCTAAAATCAGGGCGACTTCATAAATAGTGGGGGCCCACACTGTGTTACTGACTGAGAGGTAGTACCATTACTCTGTGGTTCACACGAGGCCCCAGACAAGGCCTCTGGACCAGGACCTGAGGAAAACACCACCAATATTTATTCATATATCATGTATATTTGAAGTGAGTGTGTATGTGTTTGTGTGTGTGTGTGTGTGTGTGTGTGTAAATATTTGTGTACTGCAGGGGGGGTGGTGACATCATGACTTGAACATGTCTATTGGGGGGGAAAAGTGTGAATACAACCCCTTCAGAGAACAGACATTACAGACAAAAACAAAACAACCTAAAAAACACACACGGCTCCTTTAAATGCATCTAAAGGTAGCGATGTCAAAAACACACACGGCTCCTTTAAATGCATCTAAAGGTAGCGATGTCAAAAACACACACGGCTCCTTTAAATGCATCTAAAGGTAGCGATGTCAAAAACACACACTGCTACTTTAAATGCATCTAAAGGTAGCGATGTCAAAAACACACACGGCTCCTTTAAATGCATCTTAAGGTGCTTCTTATGCATGCAGAGATTCCAGTTCAGTCGTTTATTTGGAAAGTATATACACCACATTTTGCAGTGGACATACACACAGCACTCTAAGCCATAGGTAATCGCCACCCCTGGGAAGGGACTGCTCTTCCTGTACAGCTAAAGTACACTTTGTTTCCTTGTGTGCGTGCGTCTGGCGTGCGTGCGTGCGCGCGAGAGGACACTAAAGTGTTTTTATTCTTGTCTTATGCAACCACAACCAGTATTGTGTGATGCTGTAACATGATATCCAGGTATTGTGTTACAGCATGACAATTCTCAAATAATGAGAGGGCTGTGTGTGTGTGTGTATAAATATGTGTGAGTGTGTGTGTGTGTGTGTGTTTCTATGTGCAAAGGTAAACAGGTTAGTTCTCATGTAGTGAGTCAGTGTGTTTAGCTGTTCTTCCTTCATCATCTCTTTACCTAGGAATACGGCTTCCTCATAGCACTGCTGTTTTGTATGTAAGCTGTTCACCATTCTTGACCTGTTGTGCTTTCGTCTCTGTTTACTCAGTATGTGGATGTGTGTGTGTGTGTGTGTGTGTGTCTTCACCTGTTCTTATGTAGAGCAGATTGGCCTGTTGCTGCTGTCGTGTCTTGATGCGTGAGTACTGTTTCCTCAGCGCGGTGATATCGGTGCTCATGCGCTCCAGCATCATGCTGTTCATGGCCGCCTGGTGCTCCGCCCGACCCGACCCCACCGCACCCACCGCACCCGGGGACACCCCCGCCATGTTACTGCTGCGGGGGCTCTGCTCTCCATGCTGGTCTGGACAGAGAGAGAGAGAGAGAGAGAGAGAGAGAAAGAGGGAGAGAGAGAAGGAGGGAAAGAGAGAGAGAGAGAGAGAGAGAAAGAGGGAGAGAGAGAGAAAGAGGGAAAGAGAGAAGGAGGGAGAGAGAGAGGGAGAGAGGGAAGGAGAGAGAAAGAGAGAGAGAGAGAGAGGGAGAGAGATAAAGAGATGGACCAAGAGAGAGAGTGTGAGATGGATAGGACGGAGGTAGTAAGAGAGTGAAGGAAAGAAAAAGAAGACAGAAGGAACGGAATAGTGAAGAGGAGAGGGAGAGGTAAAGAGAGGAGAGAGAATGAAAGGAAAAGTGATGGGTGAGCAAAAGGGAGACAAAAATGCAGAGGAATGGATAAATGAACAGATAGACAGATGAAAGGAGAGAAAGAGAGAAAGAATAGGACATTCCAAGCTGTAGTTATTAGGTGTACTGTCCTCCTTCCTCTAACATTTCTAGAATTGAAAGAAAATCAGTGTTTTCATAATCCTCTTGACCTTTTGTACCACCTTAAGAAACCATCCAGCAGTCCAACCCTCACCCAGGATAAAAACCCAGTGATGCTTCAAGGCCTCAGCCCCAAACTCCCACCCAGACTACACCAGAGGCGAGAGAGGCACCTGAGACGAGACAGTCCAAATCCAACCTGACTTTTAGCTTTCCCTCCGAATTCCCGCTCCGCTCATGTGATGGACAGGAATTAGTTTTCTTTCCCTGACCTCCCGCCCCTGTTGTCTGGATTCAGTCCCTCACTGTCGTCTGAGGTTCTGCAGTCTGTGATTAAAGCTAATTAAAGTTCAGCGACCCGGCATACTTCTTTTAAAAACATGACAGGATTTGAGTTAATCTAACTTGGAAGAGGATGAAAGAGATCTCACGAGACGAGGAGGCCGTATTGTCCAACTTATCATGTGTTTTCATGAAGTTTCCTCGAAAACAGTTACACACATGCACACACACACACACACACACACACACACACACACACACACACGTGTGTGCACAGACATATTTAATCACACAGGATTACATAGTTATTTGCTGTAAGGCAGTAAAGGTGTTATACTGTACACCAAAATGCTAAACTAAATCATCCCCCAAAGTTAGTGTCAAAAGGTTTTTAAAGGATAGATCTTACACATTAATCCCCTACCACACACACACACACAAACACATGTGGGCACAGACACAGACACAGACACAGACACAGACACAGACACACACAGACACACACACACACACCTCTGCTTCTCTGGAGTTAACGGTACCCAGAGACAACAGTAACATTGTCGTTAGACAGAACTTGGTCATGTTACGTTAAATCCCACTAGGACAAAGATTACAACCACGCATAATTGATGGATTTTGGTTGACAAACATAGCTTAGGCCTACTGTCTATGGTGACTGTCTAAAACTATAAACTATATTTTCTGTCATCTTGCTGCACTCCCGAACTGGTAAATTGGTGAGAAGCCTTTTTATATATATTTTTTTCCCATGTTCTCCATTACCATTATGATGGAATGTAGAGATGTAAAGATTTAGCAATACAGTCAAAAGTACAGTAGTCATGGGAACACCCCCCGGCATGTAGCTGCTTCCTGTCAGAGAGGAAGTGGGCGAGACAGAACAGGAAAAGAGGGATCGGTGTGAGACACGGAAGAGATATGGGGATCCCTCTGAGCCACTGTGCGCACACACACACACACACGCACACTAGAACACAAAACACACACACACACACTCCCACTAGAACAAACACACACGCACGCAGAGAAAAACGCACGCACACACACACACACACACACACTACAACACAAACACAGTGTTCATCGGGGCTTCCAATAGCTAAGAGTTCCACAGAAGACTGAGTTCAAGCTTAATTTTCAGCTAGTAAAATGTCCTCATTTTCAAGGACTCAAACCATTTTAGAGGAAATGTACTACTATATTATCTTTCAAAAAGAGGCTGCAAATTGTCCTTTATCAGAGGTTTCCAAGCAGAACCCTTTGGGTATTTCTCATCCAGAACCATCTCTCTCTGAAACTACAGCACATCATTGTTGCCCTCAAAGAGGCCCCCTAGCTCTCTTCATTCAGCTCTATCAGTCTCAGATTAGCCATTTAGAGCTGCTGTATGCTTTAGAGTACACACTACACCACACACCTGATAGTCTAGGAGCTGTAAAACTATATAGTACCGGGGAGAGAGAGTTCACCATAGAAGTGCAGTTCTACTCACACTGGCACATTCTGCAGCATCATTCATCTTCATTCACCAGAGAGAACCCTAAAGCTTGTCGCTGTCTCTCAAACATCGGGTTCTAATTTCATTGACAGGCAATGAGGAAACGCGATTTGGGACAAGCAAGGTCTGTCGTGCGTGAACTAATATTATTGTGTGGCGTGTGGGAGCATTGTGCTGTCCCACCCATGTTTGCGCTCAGGATCTTACTCATGGTGGTAAAGTGGCAAGTCATTGCCGAGTTGTTAGCTTAGCTTCAGTTCATGTGTGGTTAACTTTGCTCGATATTGGTTGCCATTTGCCCGTCATTGAAATGAGGGGCCCATTATGGATGATCAGCTCATCTGCTGCAGTGTAGTGTCTTGATTTATATTAAATATTATGTGTATTTTCTGCGTCCTGACACTACTCCTCTGTACTAGGTCAGGTGAGCGTGTTTAAGTTTCATTATAGGAACTAAAGAATGAGCAGGACCCTCAGATAAGGAGTTCTTTATACAACTACTGTGGAACTATTAAGGTTATCCACACTAAACAGACTCTGCAACATTCATTGGATTCTGGGTGGAACCATTTGAAAAAGAGTACCATGTTCAGTCTTTTCCTTTGGAGAATGTCATGCTCTCAAAAAAGGTTCCTCTTTCCTTCAGGAGGACAACCTCCTAAAGGTCAATGGATTCTAGGAAGACCTTTTAAGGGTTCTTTTATAACAAGTTCAAGCCAGAGTCAGGGCTCTTCTACAATGTTCTGTACACACTTGGCGCCCCACCTACCTCTGACGTTCCTCTGGTACCGCTGTAGTTCCGGTGCCAGAAAGCCTCCCAGCGGACCCAAACAACCCAGAGCCGTAACTAGGGAATCTTCATCATCCATGTCAGCATCCTCATCACTCTCCCATCCCTCCAGGCCACCCGGACTACTACAGGACACACACACACACACACACACACACACACACACACACGCACACACAAACAATAAAACAAGACTGAACATCTGTGTCTGGTTTGTCATCAGTCACTTAAAAATCACTTGTCATTATAACATCAAAGACCCAGGATCGGTCTGATGGATCCCACAGAGAAAATAGGCTTCAAAGACACTTCAACATAGAGAAACATCTCCCAGAGTATTCCCAAAGTGTCCAGCCCTACCCTTCCTCACAAACAAACACATAGCAACCTGTGAGTTTAATACAATTAGGTTTCATTCAGGCACAACGTCTACACACGGTCCATACCTGATGTAGACTCTTCTGGATATCTGATCCTTGATACACTGCCAAGGGCCTGCCACATTTCCATGTCATTTTGCCTCCTCATAAAAACTCTGACATGATCCCATGGAGAGTCACTCTTTGTTTTTACTCACTCTCTACTGACGTAGTTGTACTTTAATGAGGAGCCCACAGCTGATGGAAGGGCCCTTACCGGGAGTTTGCTTTGACTAGAGTTGGGAGGGCTGTGATGTTGTGGGTGTAGTGTTCTTACCGTGAGTTGCCCTTCACCGGGGCAGGAAAGGGTGTGATGTTACTGCCCTTACCGTGAGTTGCCCTTCACAGGGGCAGGAAAGGGTGTGATGTTGTAGGTGTACTTCTCCCTCAACTCAGCCAGCTGGGGAAAGGGGAAGACTGCCATGGCGTACACCATCTAAAGAGAGAGAGGGAAAGGGAGAGAGAGTCATTATAAATAATCCATACTGCCATATAGCAGGGTTTCTCCACGAACCACACAGTTGAAAGTTTAAACGTATGGTGAGGTGTAATGATAAGGGTGATGAGGACTAATCTGTGTGCCTCGTGGGCACATAACTGGTCTGTGGGAGTCAGAATTCTTGCTGTTTGTTAGGGGTTCAAATACTTATTTGCCGCAACAAATGCAAATCAATTCATAACTGTTATAAAATGCAGTTTTCTGGATGTTTTTGTTGATATTCTGTCTCTCACTGTTAAAATAGACCTACCATTCCAATAATAGATCACACATTTCTTTGCAAGTGGGCAAACTTCCGAAATACTTATTTTCCACTGGAGTCTATGAGGTCGTGCTCTACCTGCATGAGGTCACTGGAGTCTATGAGGTCGTGCTCTACCTGCATGAGGTCACTGGAGTCTATGAGGTCGTGCTCTACCTGCATGAGGTCACTGGAGTCTAGGAGGTTGTGCTCTACCTGCATGAGGTCACTGGAGTCTATGAGGTCGTGCTCTACCTGCATGAGGTCACTGGAGTCTATGAGGTTGTGCTCTACCTGCATGAGGTCACTGGAGTCTAGGAGGTTGTGCTCCAGCATCTCCTGTGCTAGGCAGCCCATGGTGCTGTAGAAGTCGTCTGCAGACTGGCAGTACTCTACACGCCTGGCAGAGGAAAGAAACATGATGGAGGAAATAAGACATCCATGTTCCCATAATACAGCCGGGGGGCAGATACTACTCACTTAGATGTTTTTTTTCTTTTAATCTGCAAAGTCTCATTTACAAACACTAGCACACACTCATGCACACTCGCGCACACTCACACACACAGTTTCAGTCATACTTTTATGATCATCATTCAGCAACATATTTCAAACCAGTGATAAGCAAAGGACTAAGCAATGACCTCAATAAGAAGTGTCTTATTATAGGGTACATTAAAAGGATATTTCACAAAGTATAAACATGCATTTCCAATGTTTTCATATTATTTTTTACATTTTAACATGTTTGAAAATGCAAAGATTTTATACATTAAGTTTTTTTTTTTTTTAAACAGTCCATGCGCTTCCCTTGCGGATTTCAAGGCCATGACCTCGGTGCCTCTAACATCCTGTTCTAGTATCTGGGCCATTCTTCAGGGGAACACCCACGCCCTCCAAGGAGAATATCACCAATTCCTGTTCCGGCTCTCGTCTCTGTCAGTGGTGTTTAAGTGGTCCCTGGCTGAGACATAGTTTTGTTATTTCAGTCAACTCACTCTCCCAGCTTGGCCCAGATAGCCAGGGCCACCCTGAGGAGGACCTCGGAGCCCTCGAAGAACACCGAGTCCCAGATCTTCAGCACGGTGTGGCGGGGCAGACAGGTGGCAAACATGGTGAGGAACCACTGCATGGTGAACACGTTGGTGAGCGGGGGCTCGTAGCTGCCTGTGGGAGGGCGAGGGCGCGCGCACACACACACACACACACACACACACACACACACACACACACACACACACACACACACACACACACACGCATGCACACACACAAACACACACACCCACAGAGACACAGAGACACACACACACACACACACCCACAAACACAGTCACATAAATGATGCACACCTAACTATTGTTGTACACAGAATACAAAGAGCATAATAAAATAACAAAAATAACAACCCTGGCTTGTAGAGTACACCAGAGCAAAGCTTTTAATGGGTTGCTGTTTTACTTCAGGACCAATGTAAACAGACCTATGCCAATTACTAACTTCTTGCTAGTCTGATGGATACAAGCTTTTTGACCGACAAATCAGTGTATCACACTACTAATATCACACTACTTATTCATTCCCAAAGCGTCTTATGTTTGGATGTGATGCTGTTCCGGACTTACCTCCACCGTCCTGATTGGCTGATTTCTGCAGGTGGTGCAGGTGCTGAGAGAGTTCCGGAAGCTTGAGCCTCAGCAGGTCTCGGAACACGGCCATGTCCACAGACAGCGCCCGCAGGTTGTTGGCAAAGTAACTCTCAGGGAGCACCTTATCGATCAGGTAGATCATCACCTGGAACCATTACACCAACCATCAACCGTTAAGCATTACAACTAAACTGTTTACATGTGTGAAATACAGATCAAAACACCTTAAGGGAGTCATGATATCCCAGATAGGCAGACAGGCAGGCAGACAGACAGACAGACAGACAGACAGACAGACAGACAGACAGACAGACAGACAGACAGACAGACAGACAGACAGACAGGCACACAGACAGACAGACAGACAGGCAGACAGACAGACAGGCAGACAGGCAGACAGGCAGGCAGACAGACAGGCAGGCACACAGACATAGGTCAGACCTACTGTATTCATGCCAGCTCAAGGCTAGTTTTGTTCCTAAGATAACTTCCATCAAGGTAAACTCTAACCCCTGTCATATAAGGAGACCCAATAAGTGGTCATCGAAGCAATCTCTGAAAATGGCTATTATATTAAAATAGCCTAGTGTCCTGTATATCAGTATCAGTGTCTGGATGGGGCCTAGGTCTCTAACATGGCCGCCTGCCCACTAAGAGAGAGTGTGTCGTGAGGATGGACTTGCTGCGCAGGCACAACAGAGCTTCACTGCTGCTGATGTTGGTCAACTTCAAAAATAACCTCTGACTCAGCAGTCTCAATCTTGACTTCATGCAATGCACTCTTTGTGACTTTTATCTATTTATTATCCATCTTTTTTAATCATGCATTTTGCAGAGTGACTAAAATAGTGACAGTAAATGTGTACATCTGTGTATAAAACCATGAGGCTGTAACCTTAACAGATTATGAAGCCCTACTGCGCGCACACAGACACACACACAAACACACACACACACTGCAGCAAAAAGCACCAAAACTCCACCAGTGTTTGGTACTCTACACCTAATAAACCGTCACGCACACGCACACACACACACATGTGCGCGCACACACACACACACACACACACACACACACACACACACACACACACAGTAGCAGCAGCAGCAACAGCAGCCTCTCAGTCAGTGCTCCAGACCTCCATGAGGTCATCTAAGCCGAGGGCCTCCTAAGTACCTTGAGCGCGTCTCCCTCGTTGCCGTCGGTGACCTCCAGGATGAGGGCGGCCAGCACGTTGAAGCCCTGGCAGTAGCCCACCGCCTTGTTCCAGCGGGCGAAGGCTAGCAGCACCCGCTTCAGCACCACACGGTCCTGCTCCCCCTCCTGGCCACTGTAGGCACTGTAGCCCGTGCGGTGCAGGTCCTACAGGGAGAGATTAGGGAAGATACAGTTACCATATGAACAAGCAGACAGAGAGAGAGAGGGACAGAAAGAATGTCTCTCTCTCGCTCTCTTTCTTTCTTTCGAAAGAGAGAAAAAGATATACAGAGAGAAAGAGAGAGAGAGAGAGAGCGAGAGCGAGAATGAGATACAGAGAGAAAGAGAGTTACAGAGATAAAGAAAGAGAGAGAGAGAGAGAGAGAGAGAGAGAGAGAGAGAGAGAGAGAGAGAGAGAGAGAGAGAGAGAGAGCGAGAGCGAGAGCGAGAATAAGATACAGAGAGAAAGAGAGTTACAGAGAAAAAGAAAGAGAGCAAGAGAGAAGGAGAGAGAATAAGATCTAAGGCCACAATATGATATGTAGCCTGTCACCCGGACAACAATGAGAAAGAGAAACAGAAAAAAGGGGGGGGGGCATTAGTCTTCGATCTATCTGGTACATCATATAACACATTTTTGGGCAATACATTTTATTAAGTTTGAAATATATTATTTGTTAGATGAGGAGTGAGAGGGAGAGAGACAGAGGCCAATTAATGCAATGTACATTAGACTGAACATTAGTGACACAGAAAGTGGACCACAGGAGTTGTCCTTATGTGCCAGACACACACACACACGCACATGTGGACCACAGGTGACGTGACATCCTTGTGTGCCAGACACACACACACCCTGGACCACAGGCGATGTCCTTACGTGCCAGACACACACAAACACACACAAACCACAGGCGATGTCCTTACGTGCCACACACACACACACACACACACACACACACACACACACGCACACGCACACGAACCACAGGCGATGAATCACATTCTCCTTACATGCCAGACAGACTCTCAGGGAAGACATAAAAAGGAAAAAAACAAACAAACACCTGCCTGGTTTCCATTAGGCTTTCGGTGATGACGCTCAGGCCATGAGCAAACATCCTGCCTCTACACCACACAGCCCACTCAGTCCGCAGGTGATCACACTCTCCTCTCCACCACACAGCCCACTCAGGTGATCACACTCTCCTCTAGACCACACTGCCCACTCAGTCTGCAGGTAATCACCTCTTGTCTGTGCCGGTAACATCTTACAACTTATAGTAGTGCTCAGTAGTCTGTAGTGCTTTCAATCCTGGAGTAGTGCTCAGTAGTCTGTAGTCCTTAACATCTTAAAGCAGCGCTCAGTAGTCTGTGCTGCTTAACATCTTAGAGTAGAGCTCAGTAGTCTTTAGTGCTTTACATCTTAGAGTAGTGCTCAGTAGTGTGTGTGTGTGTGTGTGTGTGTGCTGTTTAACATCTTAGAGTAGTGCTCAGTAGCCTTTAGTGCTTTACATCTTAGAGTAGTGCTCAGTAGTCTGTAGTGCTTTACATCTTAGAGTAGCGCTCAGTAGTGTTTGTGTGCTGCTTTATATGTTAGAGTAGTGCTCAGTAGTCTGTAGTGCTTTACATCTTAGAGTAGTGCTCAGTAGTCTGTAGTCCTTAACATCTTAGAGTAGAGCTCAGTAGTCTGTAGTGCTTTACATCTTAGAGTAGTGCTCAGTAGTCTGTATGTGCTGCTATACAGCCGCGGAAAAAATTAAGAGACCACTTCAAAATTATCAGTTTCTCTGGTTTTACTATTTATTGGTATGTGTTAAAGTAAAATGTACATTTTTGTTTTATTCTATAACCTACTGGCAACATTCCTACCAAATTTCAAATAAAAATATTGTCATTTAGATCATTTATTTGCAGAAAAATGACAATTGGTCAAAATAGCAAAAAAGATGCAGTGTCTTTAGATCTCGAATAATGCAAAGAAAACAAGCTCATATTCATTTTTAAACTACACAATACTAATGCTTTAACTTAGGAAGAGTTCAGAAATCAATATTTGGTGGAATAACCTTGATTTAAAATCACAACTTTCAACGTTGTACTTTGCCTGGCTGAGGTTTGTAAAAGACCATAAGGATTGAACCAAAGCGGACTGGAGGGTCTCCTAGTTCGTCTTCTCTGATGTGCCCAACACATGGTCGTCTGATGGTTAGACGGAGACCTGGAGAGGCCTACAAGCCACAGAGTCTTGCACCTACTGTGAAATTGGACTCATCAGAGAAGACGAACTAGGAGACCCTCCAGTCCGCTTTGGTTCAATCCTTATGGTCTTTTACAAACCTTAGCCAGGCAAAGTACAACGTTGTCCCGGAAGAAAAACTTGCTTCCTTTTGCTCAAATAAATAATAAATGATCTAAATGACAATATTTTTATTTGAAATTTGGTAGGAATGTTGCCAGTAGGTTATAGAATAAAACAAAAATGTACATTTTACTTTAACACATACCAATAAATAGTAAAACCAGAGAAACTGGTAATTTTGAAGTGGTCTCTTAAGTTTTTCCGCGGCTGTATATGTTAGAGTAGAGCTCAGTAGTTTGTAGTGCTTTACATCTTAGAGTAGTGCTCAGTAGTCTGTAGTGCTTTACATCTTAGAGTAGTGCTCAGTAGTCTGTAGTGCTTTACATCTTAGAGTAGTGCTCAGTAGTCTGTAGTGCTTTACATCTTAGAGTAGTGCTCAGTAGTCTTTAGTGCTTTACATCTTAGAGTAGTGCTCAGTAGTCTGTAGTGCTTTACATCTTAGAGTAGTGCTCAGTAGTCTGTAGTGCTTTACATCTTAGAGTAGTGCTCAGTAGTCTGTAGTGCTTTACATCTTAGAGTAGTGCTCAGTAGTGTGTGTGTGCTGCTTAACATCTTAGAGAAGTGCTCAGTAGTGTGTGCTGCACCTCCTGTCTGTGGTGCTTAAGGGGTCATCAACACATCTGTTTTCCCATGTACTCCAGCCCTATCCGTGTCAGACTTACATCATAAACATCATAAACTCATGTGCTGTAGATTACGAAACGTTAAATCAGTGCTGACGTCCATCCTGTCTTTTCCTTATACTGCTTCAGTAGTGTGTTCTCAAACTAGCCTACTCCCATATCGGATCTCTGATGGGCTGTATGTTACAGGAGCTTTAATTACTTCTCATGTGTCTTATAAATCGAATAAATCCATCTTGCTTACCCACAACACACATTTATCAGTCTTAAAATCTTAGATGCATATTACAGTGTACAGTTCTGAGAACAGCATATTGGAAGCTATTTTCCCGTTTCATGATCACTGATGAGGTTCTGTCTGTTTCTGCTGAGGTAGACGATATATCAAACAATTCCTCCCTTCTTATTACCCCAACCCTCACTCCTGGTTTATGAGGTCGTATCTGTCTTAAACCTTGGCTCTTACAGGAGCCTAATGACAGCTTCTATCCGTGCGTGACATCACTTATATACACCAAACACACTTCACCGAATATGCCAAATATACCAAATGTTCTGTGAACACTCAGCATCCTGCTGTTCTTTCAGTCTTTTAGATGTTGTTTCGATCGGCTTAATGCTTCCCTAATCATCTCTCTCTACTCTTAATGCTTCCCTCATGACCTCTCTCTCCTCCTGCTTCCTCATTTATATCTCTCTACTCAAGCCGACTGCTTCAGAGATCCACACACACCATTTGTGACTGATTCCCACGCCATGCCTACCCACACACCTTACATCCTGCAATACGGCTCCTTGGGGAACCGGTTTAACCACTCACCTTGTCCATATATATATAACCACCTGATATGCTGCTGACGCCATCCTTCCCTTCATTATCACTAAGCTTCTTTATTGATAGACTAGTTCAAATCCAATGTAAACAAACCCAACCAGATTCATGGAAGGCATTCTAAAACTAGTGGTGTCCTGGCTTTGTATAAGGTCCACATGCTAACAATGGATACAAATCTTAAACACCAACTTCAATGAGTTTGTGGTGAAGTTAGAATGACGTACTCAGCACTGTATGATCAAAATGGAGGAGAAAAAGTACAAAGTAATTAATTACCTTAACGATCTGAATTCCGAGTGTGTCATCATCAGGGTTGCTCCGGTCGTTGAAGGCAAACCTAAGCGTCTTCTCCCAGTCTATAGAAATACTGTGGAGGTACTGATCGGCCAGTGTCAACCACACCTTATGAAAAAACAAACAAAACATTAAATCTACAATAAATACAAACAAACACCTTATGAAAAATGTAAGCTACAATGTAATGACTTAAAGTAAAAGCCAATTGTAATTTCAACTGGGTTAGGGAAAACAGAGTATAGCTACGTATATACCCCAGCTTTGGTGTGTATGAAATGAGGTGCTGCATGCCATTATCTAGTCTGCCAAGACTGTACGTATGTGTGAGGATGGTGGGTACAAGGATGGGGGTCAAGATCTTTCCAGTTCTTTTATGCATTTTATTAGAACATAAATAATACAATAAAGAAATGATACCCTCTTCCTCCACTCCTTCGGGATCCCAGTAGGGAGTCTGGCCACCGCCTTGAGAGCATCGAACCACTGCAGAGGACAGAGCACATCAGATAGGGAAATGAAAGCAGCGCTCCACCACACTGTTGTCACAGGCATCCTACAGCAATCTACTTAGTCAAATCATTGCCTTCCTTCAGTGACTTCCACAAAGCTATCCTTGATGGCACAAGAGGGCATCTTACTCCGCCTATAGTACCATAATACGGCAAGGCCATGTAGGAGTCACACACTCCACTTACAGTTCATATAACATGTTGCTTATTGACAGGAACTAATAGGAGTGGCTACCTTTCCAGTAGAAATGTCATGATGTGAACAACTCACCTGCTGGAAGCCATTTTTCCCGAGGGAGGGCTCGATCGTAAACTTCAGTCTCGTGTCAACTCCTGCAAGGAAAAACAACAGAGATCAGTGGTTGAAAGGAAGCGAGGTCAGTGGGTTAAAACGTTAAAACGCTTAGCTTGTGAAAGGCTAATGCCATTTCGCCCTTATCAGGAGAGTGGTTATCGTGTTCTTTTGAAAATGTAGCACCCTTCTCACCCTACCCCTTCACTTAGCCGACGCATATGCCCATCATTTTATCGACCGCGCAAAGACTACTTAAATCGGATTTCCTTTTATTGGGATGCTGCTATTTGGTCCATTAGCTAGTGAACTTGATCCTGAAGGTTCTCATAAAGGAATGATCAATAATAGATGATGTAAATAGCAATCGGTGGTTTGGACAACTCGATCAGGCCCGCGACTCGAACAGGCTGCTGGGGGCGGGTTTAACAAGTTACAGTGAAAGACGTCATACCCTATAGTCGACAGCAAGAAAAGATTTTCTACTATTTCAGATCTCCTGAAGTTTAGTTACGTTCTCTTGTTCCATGTTTGCTTTCTGGGCTGGTCGATACTTTATAAACTGGTAAAACTAAAACAGCATGCGATAGTTCTTGAGATCAGATTTGTTGATAACTGTCGCTGTCCCGTTCGCGGTGGTGCTGATTCCTTACTTCCGCTCTACACTTCCTCAAGCGAAAGCATCAGAAAGCCACAAAATATGAACTTGTTCTCCATTTTGACCACATATCGATTTTGGTTTGTCCGGAAATGAGGCAATACGTATAGATCTGAGGAAGAAATAGCCTGTGATTCGAAAGTTCGTCTCTATGTGAGCAACCGCAGCAGCGGCCATTGCTCACGTCTTTAACGCTAAAGACAGAGCTATAGGTACTTTCTCGCTCCCAAAGTGTCGTTATCACTATCCAAAATGTGTCGCCCTTCTCTGTATATTACAATTCCTAATGATCAAATAAATAAGGCACTACACGACCTGTGTCAGTGTCCTCCATCATCTCACGTTGTCTGCTCCGGGCAGCTGCGGTACCATGTTTGAACAGAGTTTTCGGTAGGCTACTGTCCGTTGCAGACGGGGATTACATGAATACTATCGCCGAAGCCCTCCCTCTTCGAAATTGGTAAAAGCACTTGCAAATGAAATGCCGAGAAGTGGGGAAACACAATTACTATGCATGTAGACCTTAAATAAATGCAAACACGGCCAGGAATGGATCCTGTTCCCCTGACGTGTTATCATGAAAATAAAAGTATAGATCTTTACATAAAATCAATGCGATTTCTCTGTTTGGATAGGGAAGTCCTGAAGGTACAAGGTGGATTCACTTTACACACTCTTGGCAAAAACTCATGTTAATAATTCAAGTTTAAAGCAATGTGTCCACACGCTATTTCATTAAATTAAAGATATTGATAAAGATACTAAACACTACTGAATGTGAACAGTCTTTACATCATAGCCTACAGTAAGAAGCGTATACACAGCGGTCACCTGGCTCCAAGGTACAGAGCAGTCGCGGTGCACTTCGAGAGATGTTGCTGCGTTTCTTGAGGACATTGCTGATGATATTGCCGACTCCGGCTGCATTCTGTTTGTTTTTCAAAGAAATTCTTGATCTTCTGGAAAGGACAAACTTGTCTTGCTTCATCTGGGTTGGTCGTCTGGATACAGACGAGGTCCGTTTTGTTCCCTCCTCCGTTCCTTATGTCCCTAGATATTTGCTTCTTCTTAAGGCTAATACATTTACATAAACTCGGTGTCATAGGAGGAACCACATCGGCATCCGTCTTTGGAAGAAAATAAATCCACGCGTCCGAGAAAGATGGCGAGGTAATCGATCTAATTGATAAAAGGCAACAGTGTATAGGACCGTACTGTACCTCAACGAACGGTTATAAATCAAACGTTAAACATATGACTTGTCATTTAAAAATATCTAAAAACACAGAACCTGCTGCAATATCCTACATGCAAAAACCAAAATAACCATTCACGACCACCAAATGGGCATCTGCAATCTGAGAAACGGCTGCAGTATCGCGCTCTAGAAGGATGATGTCTACGGTGTACACCCACATATGCAGCGTCACACGGAATGTTTGTGTGGGTGGCGTGTATGTGTGTATGAGGGAGAGTCAGATAGGTTGGGTTGCTGGAGATAAATGACAGTTGGGTGGAAGTAATGACTTAGGCGGGAGAAATAAATAACTGGCAAGGACCATAAGGAACAGAGAAACAACAACATCCAGGGGAACTGCATCCATACACACCAGAGCATTAATTATAGTCTTACAGTCTTCTGGCAGCTCAGTAGAATATAAATGAGGTAATAAAAGGTGATGCGTTGTGGAAGGCATGCTACACAAAGATTATTAAGAATGCTCTCAAGATAAAGACTACATTAAGATGCTTATGTAGTCAACTCTTTCACACAGTGAAGCAAAATGATAAGAAAGAAGAGGCGGGAACACAAACCTGAGCAAACACAAACCAATAATTGCAGTAGGATTTTTCATATTTCTATTTCAGCACTGCAAAGGCGTGTCTGACCAGCGCCCCCAGGACAGAGGAAGGAGACAGAGAATAAAAACGCAAAGTCACCCAGGTGATAGAGGGTGAGGAGGATGTATCTCAAGACATCCCTAAAACAAACACAGCCAATCTATTCATAGTGCTGGCTCCAACAGATGAATAATATATTGTGCCTTTTGGAGGATTCATTCTTCCCATAGTGCATCTCTGCATGAGCTTCAGATACAGGGGGAAGATTATCCCCTGAGCAAGGAGGACAAATATTTGCAGGAAATCGCATAACAATTCATCTGTAACTAGCACAGTGTATGCGGAAAACATCCCATAATGCTTACACTGACAGGAAATTAAAGATGATCATATAAGCATTCAAATCTTAATAATGTGAAGAAAAGTTATCTCTCCCCTTGACCTCACATGCACACATGCACTCCCACGCAAACACACACACACGTACACACACGAACACACAGGCATGCACGCACGCATGAACACACACACACCCATGTACGCACGCACACACACACATGCACACACACACGCACACAAACACTCAAGCACGCACGGACGCACGTGCACAGATGCACGTGCACACACACGATCATTGTGAATTGAGGATTAAACCAAATGATCTTGTTCCTGGATATGAGTAGACAGACCTTATCTGTGTCCTCTAAGAGTGAAGTTTATAACCCCAGATTTGCCTGACATCTTGTGTAAGATAACAACATGACAAGCTCAATGGTTTGTCATTGAGAGTAAAGACATGATAGAAGGAAGACCATCATGCACACACAGAGGGCAAGGATGAGTGGAGATCTCTTAGGGGGATGATTATTTACCATACCTGGGTTACGCAGTGGTCACGCTGCATGGAAGTGACAGAATAACCAAACACAATTCAGTGAGTCAAGACTCAAGAACATAAGAACATAAGAACACAAGAATGCAAAAACAAAAGAACACAAGACTCGAGAGCAGATCTGACTGATCCGTATCTACACCAGCTTCTCTCTGGACTGGCGCTGCCATCCCTCGGCGTCAGGCCATGGCACAGCTTTAGGAGCTGCAATCTGACACCAAGTTGGCATCTCTTTGTGCTTTCCGACACTGTGCTTCCGTGTCAATATTTGACATCCACTGCAATCTAACCACTTACAGCGTCTACAAATGTACTGTTTATGTGTATGTAAGAGAGAGGAGACATTTGTCACTGATCAAATGTCTATTCTGTGATGTATTTGAATCACACTGTAAAATGATAAAGGTCGATAGGAACGGATTATTTAAAGCATCACTGTTCGTCAATGTAACTAGATTAGGGCTGCAACTAACGATTATTTTGGTAATCGATTAATCTATCGACTTTTTTTTCTCGATAAATCGACTAATCTAACGATTATTTCCATAAATTTTAAAAATTATTCAAAATGTTGGAATTTGAATTTCAAATGTATTTCAGTAACATGTTGATTACATTTGTATTATCATAATAAATGAATTAAATAGTAATACAAATTAAGAGTGCAAATATGCTTTTAAAAGTAAAGAGATAGTGTAAATAAAGTTTTAAAAGGAACTCAAAATAGCAATCAAGTCTCTGCAAGTGCAAAATAACTGAGCTGCAGGTGACATTCAAATTCAACATATGAAAAAAAAAATCCACAATCTTTTGTTTATGATTGCTAAATGGAGGAGGTAAACTATTCAGAACAAACGAAAATACAGGCTAATCTGATAATTCACTGATTTACCACATCGCACTTAACATAACTGAAATAGCGTTAGCAAGCATCCTCCATGAGACGTTCTGTTTTCAAACATGTAAGAGGAAAACCTTACAATAAGTTATAGATATATGTCTATGATAATTGCCGCTAGACGCTTACTGTTCTTATGCTCCCACAGCCCATTCTCTTTGAAATACTGAAGTAGTACTTCTTAAACTACTAATAATTGACCATCATTGAGAAAAAATGACAACTTTTCTGTTAGCCATATCTGATATGCAGCAGCTGCAAAACCAAGCTTTGTTTATTGTTTCCATGGTAACATGAGCCATCTCAGAATAATTCGCTTTTCAAAGCTATTTCGCACATCCTATATGCAATTCCGAATGAAAAGTAGCATACCGGCAGCTCTGTTAGCGTCTGCCCTTTTTTATTTTCAATATTATATGACTCGTCGACGATACAAATCCGCGTCGACCATTTTTCACAATCGACGTCGTCGACTTCGTCGACTTCGTCGACTAATTGTTGCAGCTCTAAACTAGATCTTATATTGTTTCGTTGTAGCCTACTACGGGAGGTTCACTTACAGCAGAATACACACACACACACACACACACACACACACACACACACACACACACACACACACACACACACACACACACACACACACACACACACACACACACACACACACACACACACACACACACACACACCTTTAAACAACAGATTCACATAATCTCTCCCTTTTCATGGCATATGCTACTGCACTTCAAAAGATTTCCATGAACACACACAGAGGAGAGGGTGTGCCCACAGGAAAGAGTCCTGGCTAGAACAAGCGCAATCTAATACTAATCTAATCTATCGAATCTAATGGCTTTCAAGCAGAAACTCTTCACCCAGCTACTTTCTTGCCAAATCTACAAGCCACTGTGCCTCTGCTGCTCTCCATCATCTATGATCTATTATCATGACTGTGTGAACACCTATTTATTCATGAGGTAAAAAACAACTAATTGAAAAATATATATACAAAATGAAGGGAACATGTTTTATGTATACCCCTACAAGAAACGTGTGGGAGATCAATGCACTGTAATCAACTAAATATGGAGTTGCTAAATCACAGTCAGAGTCTGCAAATCTGGCGGTTGTTGATAGCTGAGCTCGGCAGCCAATCATATTAGACCCCTCCTTATCATGCACCTGATGCACAGAGCCACTGTGTTTTTTCCCTATTTACAAACCCAGGACTGTGAACGAACACCATAGTCTTTTCATGCACACAGAATGGACAGCTAGAAGCAAGACGCTGAATTTGACAACAAGTGTATTGCATACGAATTATTGACTACACCTTTAACCCCATCCTGGCCTACAGAGTGAGCATGGTGGGGTTTTCTTTTTTCAAACTATCTTTGTCTCAAGGAACAGTAAACTTCACTGAAGACTACAGTGCAATGTATCCTATTCACGATTCAAACATGTCATTCTATGTCTTTCTGGAAACCTAGAGAATCCTGAGGGGCAATTTGCCGAACTTGGCAAGACAATATTTCAGATTAGAATTTCAGACTCTACTCTGAATTTATGAAATGTGATCACTAGGAGAGGAAAAACGTTCAGCACTAAAGCAAACGGGCCTATCAAAGAAGTGCAGAAATACATGAGTGTAATCAAACATACTTCTTTTCTGAGACAAGGCTTGCAGGCACGCAGTGATGACGTCGTAGTTCTTCTGCAGCTTGCCGTGAATGCGGTCCTTCCTCTTGACCAGGCGCACCAGCTTGGCAGACTGGATGCTGATGCGATATTTCATCTCCTGGATGATCCCCTTCAGCTCCTCTGGGTCTGGGTAAGAACCACAACAATAAAATATGAGTCATGCTGGCCTAATACTTCTAATAATATAGGTTTAATATAATTTATTTGGACGTATGAAGGGCAACTATTTAGGATGTTTACAATAATGATTTTGCCAAAGGGCAAAGGGAAGCAACATACTAGCACATGTATTAACATATTTTGTGCCAGTGCATGACTGAAATCGAATGAACAGATAAACAACCAAACTGACTAGAATTTAATGCTGACTAGTGATATCGCCACGCCATATTGCCTTTCTCAAATTTCACAGCCTCTTATCAGACTCAGAATGATCGCCAATGAATAAATGGGATCAAAGAGCAGATTAAGATCTTCATTGACCTCAAATGGCTGCAGATGCTTCTTTCTGGGAAGAAGTGGCTGAAATTTGGGTGTGTTCGGGGTTGGGGGGGCTTGATGAATTACTTCTCTCTGGTCCTTAACAGAGAGGATATGGCTGCTTAATGGGGCCTGACGCCCAACTGTGTCCTGCTGGGAAACTCAGCCTCAGGGACAAAGAGGAGCTGAGAGGGAACAAATATTGGACCAGCTAAACAAACACATACAAATTCTTCTGTCCATTCAGAGCACAGTCTGAGAAACGTTATACAGAAAGGACTGCCTTCAGGTATTCATTGGCTATGTTTCAGAAATGTGTCAAAAGTATCCAGTTATCTTTGGACAAGTGTCATCCAGTTGCAGGGTCTACACACAAGTGTGTTCGTGTCACCTGGTGCACACTTAAATGTCAAAATACTTCTTACCCACCCATGAGCTTTAACATAAGAAAACAAATGTGTTTCCCTTGGCTTAAGCGTAAATACACTGAGGTAGGTGTGACTATAGCTGTCTAACCATACTCTCACAGAGCCTACGACTGTACCCAACTGTCACCTTTTCTCAAAGGAATGCATTTCAGCGTAATGGCACCTGTCACGCTGACGTGACAGAGAGATTTGTAAACTACATAGGATAGAACACTGTTGAAAGTGTAAAATAAAACACCCTTTGAATTTTCTTGTTATTTTTGAGTGCTAAGTGTTGAGTGTTTTGATTGTTAGGCATGCTACATGCAGATGCATAATATCTTACCTTTTGGGGAAAGGTATTTCACTTGATGTCGCCTGGTATGCTTTTCTTGAAGTTCCTGCAGGAAATTAGACACCGAGTTACTCCGTCCGAAAAACGCATCCGAACCTGACGCTTCGGTAGAACTATCCAAACTGTCCACGCTCCTTCTGTTCCTGCTACCAGTGAAGGTGTCGTAAAGTTCCACAAGTAAACAGTCGACGATAGAAGTTCGGGACACTGCTCTTGGTCGTTCGTCATCCAGATATTCATTGCTACAAAAACCGTTTTCGAAATCGGTGTTAACTTCGCCATTTAGAACCAGAGCACCGTCGGTTGGCCCCTCGACTGTTCCTTTGGCCCAGATGGTACTTTCAGAGGTCTTGGGAAAGTTGCAATCAGTCCGTGTTTGGCCCGGTAAAGTCCACTGATGAAACGCAGTGAAGCCATCCGTGGTCGATGCACAAGAGTTTACAAAAACTCCACTCTCACTCTGAGAACAGATATCTCCGTCACATATGTCGATTTCTTTCAGTTCGTTATCACCTACCTGCACCTCCGACATGTTTGGTAGAGACTCACACGTCAGGTTACTTGGGACTTGCCAGTCTCATGTTGCCAGCTCATGCATACGTAGCCCAGGCAGGTAGGCTACATTGCACCTTACGACGCGCTTTTCATTTTGGCCAGAAGGAACTGAAGTTCCGGGTGCATTCCATTGGGCTCGGCTGACTTCGGCTCTCAGTGACCAACGTGCTTCCTTTCCTTCCTGACCTGAGTGCACGCCTATCTAGAGGAGACTCGTAGCCTGCAACCCCTTTCAAAAGTTTGTCCGCCAGACCAAAACGTTTTTGAAGGTGTTGACAGGTGTAGCGCAATCTCGCCTCAGGGGCGACGGAGCCTGATTAAAAAGGAAATCTACTTCCTTAACAATCGGTTGAACCTAGAAATAATTCTGTCACGCTCACTGAATTTGTTTAAATTTAGACGACTGATAAATCCATACTTTTTTATGATTAAAAGGAGAATGTGGCACTTATAATTTTGGCATATATTGTTAATGTTATTATAAAGTATGTCAAATACAAACATTATAATGAAATAAAAAGCATATTTAAGAAACGTTTTTTCATGATTTAATCAGACAACACCAAGGTATAACAAAACTCGTAAGCAATGACATCATCCCAAACGCAGAAGAGTCTCTCTACTGCCGTCTGCGCGAGCAGCCCGACTAGTCACCTGACCTGAATTTCCGTCCGTAGACAGCACATGACTAGGAAACGGGGAAGTGTTTTGTACAGCCAAAAGATAACTATTGCGGCTGGTTTCTTCGGGAGAGGGATTTTTCCGAACAAATTTCACGCTTTTATTGGCCTTTAAAGGCCCCAAACATCACTCCTGCGCTTCTGTTTGATTTCTGCCGCAGAAATGGCCCCGATTCGATTAAATCTGTGGACGTTATTGAATTTTAGCCTTATCTGCGTCACTTTGTTGTTTAATAGCCTGTCTGTTGTGGCTACAATGTACAGGAGACCTAACATTGTTTTGATTTTGACCGATGATTTGGACGTTTCTATTGGTGGCATGGTAAGTTTACATTGTTGAAATTAGTTTATCTTTATTGTATTAGATTAGACTGGGATGTGATTTGATGTATGAGTGCCAAACGCCACCACGACGTCTTCACCCCTCTTTGCAGGTTCCACTTAATAAAACAAGAAAGTTAATAGGAGACGCGGGGATCGTCTTTACAAACGCGGTAAGTGAGTTAAAGCCTACTTTCACTGGTCACATCGATGCATTTTAATTGGTTCGAAATTGAAAGTGGCTTCCCTCCTGAACAGTACAAATTGTAATCTCACTGAGCTGGCATCATTATCGTTAGCGTTATTGCAACATATTTAAGCAGTGTGTTCCCATTTACTTATTTCTTTAAAAAACGTTTACAAAACACTGTCTACAAGCTAACACTCTCATTTAATTAAAATCACTTCATAGTGCTGTCTAGTGCTGCCAAGCATTATATGCAATCATCTAAGCTTTATTCGGTTTAAACTGGGCTTTATTTTTAGCTGAAAAACCTCTCTGCCTCTCCCTCCCCTCCAGTATGTTGCCAGCCCGTTGTGTTGTCCTAGTCGTGCCAGCATCCTGACGGGGAAGTACCCCCACAACCACCACGTCATCAATAACACCCTAGAGGGCAACTGCAGCAGCCAGGCCTGGCAGAAGAGCCAGGAGCCCTTCACCTTCCCCGCCCTGCTGCAGAAGAACTACTACCAGACCTTCTTCGCTGGCAAATATCTTAACGAGGTACTGAAGGAGTGCTCTCTATACCCGTGGACGTGCAGTTTGTCTTCAGAGATTTACGGAAGAGCCTGAACTGATAGATTCCCGAAAGATGCAGTCAAGCATTATTTTTAAGTCAAGACAACATACAGCAGCGTTTGGATGTGAACCTGTGTGTTTCATTTCGGGAGTAGGCATTGCCCTTTTTTCCAAGAGCCTTCAGTGCCGTAGCTGCTGTGTATCAGGGTTTTAAGGGATGTGTCACAGAAACACTGGGAACATTGCCTAACTCTCACTCATTTCTAAATGCCCAGAGGTATTTGACTGAATGACTATAGCTGTTTGTCTTTAAGCCACAGGAATTCTATGGACTCTGTAGATTTTAGCAGGACTGTTTTCTCAATGCATTCACATTGTGTTACTTTAGAAATTCAGGAGACATAACTCAACCATTTCCTCCCTCTCTGTTACTCTCTGACTTGTTATCTTTGTTATTTACCATTTTCTCTTTCTGACTCTCTCTTTCTCTCTCAGTATGGGAACCCAAATGCAGGAGGTGTGGAACATGTACCTCTCGGCTGGGACTACTGGTTTGCCCTGGTAAGAAAAGTCAAAGAGCAGCCAAACCTATAACTCTCCCAGATCCCTCAGCCAGCAGCGCTATGTATTTCATTGACCTTTAAGTCATTGTGTTTATAATCCACTATATGAGTTTGTCTGAGACGCACAAAAAGTTTTTGCTGACCCCTGAAGCTTGTCTCAAGCGTGGCACTTGTGCAGGTAGTCTGGACTGAGAAAAAAAAAACATTGCAGTTTATCATTCTGTCAATCTTGAATTGAATTTGACAAATGAAGGACAAACAACTGTTAAAAGTACCTTTTCTCACAACAAAGAGGGGATTGTGTGATCAGGACTGCTACAGATGACCTAATGTGCTTATCAGAGTCACTGGGGCGGGATCAGCCCTGGGTTGTAGCGCTTGTTTGCCTCTGCATATTTGCAGGATTTGGCACGTAGGGACTGTGATCACACACACACATACACACACACATATACACATACACACACACACACACACACACATATACACACACATACTCACACACATACAAACACACATACAAACACACATACAAACACACATACAAACACACATACAAACACACACACACACACACACACACACACACCCGGCCCTGGTCAACAGTTGCTGGGCCCTTGACTTGGGTTCCGTTGATTTATTTGGTCCGGAACATAAATATGATAAGCCACTTTTCTGTAAACATACCCTGTCCCCAACCAGACTGAAGGTCATCACTGAATCACCTGTGATCAACTGGTTAGCCACTCCACTGCCCATCTGTGTTGTGAAGAGCTGACTTGAAGCAAAATTTAAAAATAAACCTGAGCTTTGGCCTGGGAGGAGGGGGTGGGGGTTTGGGTATGACTTGTCATGGGAACTCAGGGAGGCATGCTGAGCTTTGTGGCCATGAGAATTAGCTTCCAGACCCGATTCAGGAGGCGGCAAACCGCGTCCGTGGAAATGCTGCCAAGGCCTTCCTTCAGTAAGTGTGTCAGGCTGTGACAGAACCGAGACGGAGCCTATTATTAATTTGACAAAACAACTTTTATTCAAAGCCACTTCAATGCAATACAGTATACATTTACTATGTGTGTTCATACGTATCCAAACCATGGTCCTGGTGGTTTAGCCCTTTGCCTTTTCTGTTGGCTGACAAGAACAGACTAACAACAGAGCTGTATTAACAATATAAACAGTAAACACACTCAGATTATTAATCCACTGTCTGATCCCCCACAGGAAAGGAACTCCAAGTACTACAACTACACCTTGTCTGTGAATGGAAAAGCTCAGAAACATGGACAGAATTACAGCCAGGACTACTTGACCGACGTCTTGGTAAGAACCACATCTCCAAACCCCACTCCTCCAAATCAGCGTGGATAAAGAATCAGAGGTCACTACGGCAACAGTTTATTAACCGTGTGTGATTGTGCTTGCAAATGATTAACGTCCAAGTCCTCTACAGACTGTCCCCCTGAAGGTATTTTTAATTAGCATGATGAGTAGGTTCTGGTATGTAATTCCCTCTCCTTGTCATTATTGTGTTGCATTTACATAGTTTGTCACTCAATGGAGGCCTGCGCCTATGGAAATATGTATGTAAACATTACAATGTAAACGTGAACAATCTGAACGCTAGAGGAAGGCTTTTGTGTTTTTTGTCATAGCACTCTCATCTAGCTTGTCCAAATACATTGACTGTTCATACTTGACATACGATGGTGACACTTCCCTCCTCCTTCTCTGTCGTCACAGGCCAACTGCTCATTAGACTTCCTGCAGTACAAGTCCAACTACAAGCCCTTCTTCATGATGGTGTCCACCCCCGCGCCCCACTCGCCGTGGACAGCAGCCCCCCAGTACGAGAGCACCTTCCCCAACACCAAAGCCCCACGGGACCCCAACTTCAACGTCCACGGCAAGGTACGGAGGCATATGATCTCAGACCTGTGAAGAAATATAGAGTTTTGTCTGCATTAAGGAGTATATCTCCATAGAGTAGCCTTCTAACCCAAACCCTATGTCCTTAATATATATTTATATGCACAGATGAGTCTAAACATTCTAACCACTCATAGATGAATTGAGGAGCTTGTAACAGTGGCACTTGGGTTGGATTTAGTTGATGGTAAGGAAACAGTCTGGCAAAAACATGCTTTATAATTTTAAAAATAATTTTGGATCTAGCAAGTGGTAGTGCAAAAATCCCCCCCCCGCCCCCAAAAAAGAAATTAGCCTTCATTCAGTTTGCCTTGTTCACAAAACAAAACGGAAAATGGAACGGAGAGTCTTGTAAATCTTGTAAAGCCTTGTAAATGTGTACCTAATGAGAAACAGGAACCCTTTCCCCAGCATGATGCCCACAGTAGCCAGCTTCCCTTACTTCACTCGTCACAGCAGTGCCAGGATGCCGCCCTCAGCCATCTGGGTCTCTGCCAGCATTGTCCTCTTGAGTCTGTTCTCTGGCAGCTTCACCGGCTATAAAGGGCTTATATTTAGGGGAAAAGCAGCGACGATAAAGCCAAGGGAATAAATGTAACATTAACAGGGTGCTAAGAGAAACTGTTCACACAGATTTGATCTTTCCTCCCCAACTGGTTTGTTAAAATCTGTCATTCAGCTCGAAGGTTTTCCTTATCAGTAATGTGATTTGCTCGTCTAGTGGAACAAACTATACCACACTCCCAGATATTTGCTCGTAATTATTCTTTACATTTCCAAATATTTATTGTTCTTTACTCTTTGTGTTCCCAAATAGTTTTTCCTGATTATTCTTTGCATCTCTGTATATTCTTTATTCTTTGATCATTGTTCTATTCTATTCTCGATGTTGATTGGCTGATTGACTTCTTCCTTGTTGTCCACTCCCACCAGGACAAACACTGGCTGATCAGGCAGGCCAAGACTCCTATGTCCAACTCTTCAGTCGAGTTCCTGGATGACGCCTTCAGGAGAAGATGAAAGTGTTTGTAAATCTGTATGGCAACCAGCCCGCTGCCTGGTTGTTCGATGTACGTAATTGTGTGGCCATCCACTTTACCCATCAATTAAATACCAGAATGTCATTCTTACCACTGTCTGTGAGGCAGCAAGTTTGGTGGAGCTGAGTTTCAACGTGCAGTTCTGGTGGTGTCCCCTAGGTGGCGCACTCTGTTATCAGTGGATGACCTGGTGGAGAAGCTGGTGAAGAGGCTGGAAATGAGGGGAGAGCTGGAGAATACCTACATCCTCTTCACCTCAGACAACGGATACCACACAGGTTAGCCTCTCTCCAATCTACTGGTCTGTGTTAAACAGTACAGAACTGTGCTGCTCTAATTAGTACTTAACTAGCACTTACAGTAGCTACATTCCTGCACTTTTTATTTCTTATGTAAAGTAGTAAAAACAGGGCTTCCTAAGGAAAACACCAGACTTGATGCCAGTTCCCCATGATCGGTTTTCCTTAGGAAGCCCTGTTTTGTGCTTAGGAAGGTTCCATACGGAGTGGAATGACCCAGAAGTATCTAAGTGGCAACCATGATGAAAGCTGGGCTAGTTATCTAAATGTAGGAGCTTCAATGCCTTCTTTTCATATCTCCTTTAGCATAGGGTAAACTGGACCATCCTTTTTGCTCTCGGGATGGTACCACCCCACAATTCCTTGCAGCAGCAATAACCCAATCAGCAATCGATCAATGTGACCCACGTCAGTCACATCTGCATTTTCATAATAAGTAACCTATTGTAAGAGCAGTTGGATTATTTTAGCACCGCGGTTGTCTTTTCCTTAGTCCTTGAATTCTACTACTTTACATCATTGCTTGGCCTCATGACGCTTTCCATCAAGGTCAAGGTAAAGTGTTGGAAAGTTGACCGTATCCCAAGTCATGTTTTGAGCTTTCCACAGGAGCACCCACTCATGTCATCTTCTTCTTCTACTTCTTCACCATTAGGCCAGTTCTCTCTGCCTATGGACAAGAGACAGCTTTATGAGTTTGACATCAAAGTGCCCCTGCTGGTGAGGGGGCCAAACATCAAGCCCAACCAGACCACTCCGGTGAGAGGCCATCACACACACACACACACACACATATACGCATGCACGCTGCTTTTTCATCAAGCCCAACCAGACCACTCCGTTGAGAGGCGGTCATTACACACACACACACACACACACTCATACACACATACACACAAACAAACAAACAAACAAACAAACAAACAAAAAAACAAAAATGTTTTTCTTCAAGCCTAACCAGACAAGTTGGGTTATCATAACAAACAGCTGAAGAAAACACACACACACAAAAGAAACAAACAGTGATCCTCTGGGATTCCTCTGTGTGTTTTCTAATGTTTAATATCATTTTCTCTCCCGTACATCAGATGCTGGTGGCCAATGTGGATTTGGGTCCGACCATCCTGGACATTGCTGGGATTGACTACAACAAGACCCAAATGGACGGCATGTCGTTCCTGTCTATTTTGGTAAATCACCATGGCAACACCTCATGGAGTCAGACTTGCATAACATAATATAACACAACATGACATAAACATGAACATGAAATCAAACCAATGTTATATCACAACCACTTTATGACCAATACCTAGCATCCAAACTAATCTTTCGACAGATAAATCATGAGTGACACTGGCACGAACACTTGTCATGGAATCAGACGCAATGACAGGATAGAAGCAGCTTAACCAATTGGTAGAATTTATGTCTTAGAGCACTTTAGTGGGCAATGAATGGTGATTTATTTACTGTCTGTATGTCTCCCTTTCTCTCTCTCTCCCCTGTCTCTCTCTCTCTCTCTCTCCCCTGTCTCTCTCTCTCTCTCTCTCTCAGAGTGGGCAGGGGAACAGTAGCAGCTGGAGGACGGATGTCCTGGTGGAGTATGAGGGGGAGGGCAGTAACGTGACTGACCCCTCCTGCCCCCTACTCGGCCCTGGAGTCTCGGTGAGGAACACACACACACACACACACACACAGTCCTCACTGACTTAACTAAAGCATCTGCTGTTTGTGTGTTTACATTTTTTTTGTCCGTTATTTTCAGTATAAGGATTATTTTAAGATGCCTGTTTCACCTTCCTAGCTGTTGTAGTCTTTGCATTAAATTGTTAATTTACTTCCTTGATGATATGTATGCTGTTTCTGTATTTGCCTCTTTCGTATGTTAGAGGTGTGACGGTGGTGATGATACTGATGTTATGTGTGTGCAGGAGTGTTTCCCTGACTGTGTGTGTGAGGACTCCTTCAATAACACCTACGCCTGCGTTCGCACGGTCTCCCCTACTGCCAACCTCCAGTACTGCGAGTTTGATGACAACGAGGTAAAGCCTTATGGTCCAGTCTCTGGCCATGTGCTCATTATATCAGATTCCCTTTGAGTAGAATGTTGCTGAATGAAGGGTCCATCTGATGATGCAATAATGAACTCAAGCGACCGTTAGAAATGGCAGTCAATGTAAATCCCAGATCTGAACATTCTGTAATGATTTGGTGACAAAAAAAACTCAAAGGGTTATTTGGTCAAATGACACACACACACACACACACACACACACACGTCTATAACTCAATCTTGTGACTGATGTTATTGTCCGCCCCGTGATGAAGGTGTTTGTGGAGGTGTACAACCTGACGGCAGACCCGTTCCAGCTGACTAACATCGCTAAGAGCATTGAGCAGGAGGTGCTGGAGAAGATGAACCACCGCCTCATGATGCTGCAGTCATGTGCCTCCCAATCCTGTAGAACCCCAGGAGTCTATGACTCACGGTCAGTCACAAAGGCAGCCAGTCACACACACACACACACACACACACCAGCACCCATTACTCACACACAGACCCCCCCCCCCCCCCCCCCAAACCCATACACACACACACACACCACAACACACCCTGTATATAAACACATACACCCTCCTGCCCCATAAACAAACAAACACACACACACACACACACACACACACACACACACACAGTCCTGCTGAACACCAGTTATCTATTGGCAGTCCGTCAAGTCACTTTACCGTCACATTCTTCTACTGTGTTAGAACATCACGTGTGTGATCTTCACCTGCTGAGCTAAAGGACAGCTACATCTTCAATTGTCAGTTATTTATCTCAGTATTTATGCGTCTGTACTGTTTGGGACTAGTAGACCTGCCTTGTGCGTTCTGACCAGATGTATGACATCCATACCTTCTCCCTCTGCAGGTATAAGTTTGACCCGAGGCTGATGTTCAGCAACCACAGTCCCCGCCTCAGAAAACTCCGACAGACGCTCAAGTAAGAGAGACTGAAGGAAGAAAAGGGAAAATGAGGGTGATGATGAAGAGGAGGAGGAGAGGAAGATGAAACTGGAGGCGTTGTTTCTCCGCTCCTCCTGCTGTTGTTGCCTTGCGTCTCGAGCCCACCCCCAATCCTCTCCATCTCTCATCCCCCCCATATCGATGTTCCATCGCTCTCTCTGTCTCTCCCACTCATCCCTTCTTTTCTGTGGGGGCCAGAGGTAAAACCTGGGTGAGGATGTTGTTTGAGGACTTGGACTGTAATCACTGGAGACACTTTTTAAGGAAAACAGCGTGGCCTTCTGTCTGTGTGTGTGTGTGTGTGTGTGTGTGTGTGTGTGTGTGTCACATACCCTACTGACACCGATCATCTTCACGCCGAGAGACACCATCATCTGTCACAGGTAATCAATTCATAGCAAACTGAGTTTTTAGTGTCTGTTTTGAGGATTATAACTTTGTTTTGGAGTCCTATATTTTCACTCATGACCTGGTAATTGAGTGTTCTGTGTTTTGAAGCATATTTGCTGATTTTAGTTGTTTCATTTAATTTAGTTTAATTTCTGTCCAAATTTAAGCTTGTGTCCAAAGGGGATCTAGTGGTTGCATCAATTATGTCGTTGTGGTATTCGACAAATCCTCCACTCTCATTTCCTGCATAGTGAAACCTGTCAGTCTTTTCAACATGTGTGTAGACTTCATAGGTGTTCAATATGACAAGTGAAACTAAAATATCTTGATTTATTCATATTAATATTTTTGTTGGATCAAGGCCAGAGGCACCCGTAGCTTCAGCAATAGGGTAACTGAACTGTGTTTTCTCGAATGTCCGCCAAGTTTTATTCATGCGCACACAAACACACACACACACACGTGAAATATGGGCAGGTCTTGTATTTGATCGTCATTTGACTACTGGCGTGGCAGGGCTGTATCTGAAAGCAATGACGGTACAAATAAACCCAATCGAGGGAATCTTGTCCAATCATGTCGAAGGGAATCTTGTCCAATCATGGCAGAACTGCATCACTTTGAGAATAACGTACACAGACACAGATATGCTTCAGTTTAGACTTTAGGTCCACGATCATTTTTCTTGACTGTCACTATCTCTGCAACCTCTTGTGGTTACAGGCACTTTGAACTTTGAACTGTCTTGTGAGCCAAAGCTGTAAATCAGAAATGACTTCAAGGTCATGTTTATGATGATCTCATTGTTTGGACTAGCCCTAGCCAGATGAATGATGACGTTACTAAATGTGACCTGAAGCATAGGGCTGAGGGAGATTACTGCCTGAAACTGAAACAAGATGATTTTATTATGAGGGATTTGCATGGGAGACCCGGGTTGTTTGAAAGATCAAAAAATACTTGGTTTAAAATAAGTAGATAAATAAAAATAAAAACGCCTCTTCCACACTCTCAAACACACGTGAGCAAGCAAGGCAAGCTGCTCAGGAGAAGGGAACTGTAGCACACTATAGACTGCTCTGAAGAATTCACCTTGAGATTTGAACTAATTCTGTCTGCGCCTTGGCCTCCACTAAACGATAGGCGAGCTAGGTTCAGAGGTCGCCCAGACGACGGACATGTGCAGAGGAGATTACATCGTGCCTTTTGATGTCACTAACGATTACAAACGCATTTCCAGTGGAGTCATTGAAGTTCTCCTTATTTCCACAGAAAGAGGTACACAAACCCAGACATTGAGGTGACCCAGTTCATGTCACTAAGGCACTTTTACTCTATTAAGGATTTACAGACGTTATTTTGCACGGTACAGTTTTCTTTTTCCTCCCGTTATCAACAGTAATATTTTTTGTTACAGTCGTGTAAAAAAGTACATTTCTGGCTTGTGTGATTGATCAATAAAAGCAATGTGAAATTTACTCAGAGATCACTGGTTGTTCTTGGGCTTTGCCTGTTTCCATCCGTGTAGAGATATATCTCAAACCAGCTGTAGATTTAGCAAGTACTGTTTAATAATGTATTGTTTCATTTGTAGATGACTATATGCATTTCTCATACAAATAAATACATTTAGTGAGTGGTTTCTTCCAGATGGCATTTTCACAAGATGGGATATTTTCAGTTGAGATATTTTGTCTGTCCTGCAAAAAGTAGCCATTAATCACATGCTGCTAGAAACATAAAGAAACTCAGCTCTTCCCAGCTGGTCACCAGCCTAACACAGTCTATTTGGATCACTGACAGTGTATGACATGGGCGGGGTGGGGTGTGGGACCAACACAGTAGTGTCTCGTGTTGGTGATCCAACATATCCAGTTCAACCCTCGTTTTTAACAATAAGCATTTAGGGATGAATGAACCCCCAAAGACACTAAATCAACAGACATGTTTCAAAATCATAAAACACTCAGAAGAAAAAAACAAGCTGCTTAGAACACATATGTTACTTAATCACAATGGCAAAATTATTGTAGCACTTCCTGGCCACAAGAGGTCAGTACAACTCCATGGAAATGGAACATATCATCTTTCTGTTGAGCAGTGAATTACAGCGCACAGATAGGGGAGGAGTCTACTAGACTATTGTAAAAAAGCTGCAGTCCTTTTTTCTTCCTCCTTGTTAAAGTACAGCAGTTAACCTGATGGGGGAAATATGAGCTTCAGACAGTGGATGACTTCCAGTGGCAATGTTGGTGCTCTATGCTGATGCATTTGAGAATTTCAAAATGGAGACGTTAAAAAAGGGATCACTAGCAACTAAAGATTGTTTGTGGCAGCAGTTCCATTCAAAGCAGTCAATGGCAATCGGCAGTCCAACAGGAACCTTTTACGAGTTCCTCTACTGGTAGAACAATTCCAGAAAGGGTTCCTCCATGTGGCTACGTGATGTACATCAGAAGCCACACACCACCACCCCTGGACCCGGACACCCCATTCCAACACACACACACAGGCCGACACACACAGGCCGACACACACACACACACACACACACACAGGCCGACACACACAGGCAGACACACACACACACACACACAGGCAGACACAGGCAGACACACACTACAGAGACATGCACACATACAAAGACCCATGCACATACAGATGCACCCACACACACACACCCGCCACAAACACACACACACGGATGCACAAACACACACACACGGCTGTCTCACAAACACACACACACGCGCGCATACGCACACACACACAAAACCGCCAACATCAGTCCACCTCGATCACTGGCATCCATCGAGTCTCCTGTACTCCCCCTAGCTCCAGTGCTCCAGCACAGGTAAAAATGGCAGGTCGGTGCTGCCCAGGTAGTACTGCCCTTCGTGCTGAAACACATCGCTGATGGCCCAGGTGAGGGTCCCGTTCGGGTCATGAAGGCTGTCCAGAACCTCTCCGTCTGGACCCAGCTCCAGAACCAGGCCGTATTTGGGCAGCAGCATGTTATACCAGCTAAAAGGAATCAGCTGGAGGATCAAAGAGAGCAGAGTCATCACTGAGAGCGAATCACAGGCTTTCATCATACAGGCAATCAGGACTTGTGTTTAAGGTTATACATGGAATCATTTACTTGGCCAGTCAAGCACCTCAGTCTTCAAAGGGAGGCCATTCAGTGTGTTGATGGTTAGTCATGAATGACTCCATTATTTACAAAGAGCAGCGTCAGTGCTAGCGCTCATGCTTCAGTGAGGCACAGGAGCCATGACCTGCTGTCTGAAGAGCCCGTCTAGGCTACAGTGTGTCTCAGTGCAGATACGTAGGTCTAGCCTCGGCTACAGTAGGTCTTAGTATAGATGGGTTTAGCCTCGGCTACAGAGTGTCTTAGTACAGATGGGTTTAGCCTCGGCTACAGTGTGTCTTAGTACAGATGGGTTTAGCCATGGCTACAGAGTGTCTTAGTACAGATGGGTTTAGCCTCGGCTACAGTGTGTCTTAGTACAGATGGGTTAAGCCTCGGCTACAGTGTGTCTTAGTACAGATGGGTTAAGCCTCGGCTACAGTGTGTCTTAGTTCAAATGGGTTTAGTCTCGGCTACAGTGTGTCTTAGTACAGATAGGTTTAGCCTCGGCTACAGTGTGTCTTAGTACAAATGGGTTTAGTCTCAGCTACAGTGTGTCTTAGTACAGATGGGTTTAGCCGTGGCTACAGTGTGTCTTAGTACAAATGAGTTTAGTCTCAGCTACAGTGTGTCTTAGTACAGATGGGTTTAGCCATGGCTACAGAGTGTCTTAGTACAGATGGGTTTTGCCTTTTCTGAACCTACAATAGATGTTTGCTATGTTGATATTCAGCCTGCTCTGCTCTGGTCAAGGCATCAAGGCGTCAATGTTACTTGTTAGGTTTTCTGTGAAAGAAATAATTATATGTCGATATAATTATTGACTATAATTTACTATTATAAATAATAACATGTCGATATAATTATTGACCATAATTTACTATTATAAATAATAACATGTCAATATAATAACTGACTGGACCAACTGATGGGAGATTCTCTAGCGACACGAGCTAGCTCAAGCATTTGTGGAGTTACGTTCAAGTGTTCTTTTCTTCCTTTCAAATGCCACGACCCAAAAACTCACCCAGTGACCTCTGCTCCAGCAGAGAGCCTAACTGAGTCTCTGAACACCAGGACAGGTGTTTTTACCCAATTAGCCCCAGGAAGTGACATCACTGAAGCCTTGAACGCCAGGACAGGTGTGCTTGTACCCAATTAGCCCCAGGTAGTGACATCACTGAAGCCCCACCTGTCAGTGCTTTCCCTACCATGTGACCTAACCTAACACAACGACCACTCATGGAAACCCTGGACCTGGAAATAAAACAGCAGGCAGCTTTTAATCCCAAATATACATAATAAAAGTGTTCCGCTGCACAC
>NC_137912.1:23118321-23133321 GCF_963457725.1 Sprattus sprattus
GTGAATAGAGATGCAGGGAGAGATGCTTTGCTGAGAGAACTAGCTTGGTGAACCTGGGGAGAGGTCACTGAAGGGGCAGTGGAGCCAGGGGACCCCCCCAGCCTCGTATGCATGAAGGTCGTGTGGAGTTCATGCCGTGAACAATGTGTGGCAAATGCAACAAAACAAGATCCTTAATTTAAGTCTGCCTTGACTGTCCACAGTACTTCACCCACGTGTTAAGTTCTTACACTGCATGTTGGCCAAAACTCTCCATATGAGGAAAACATAGCAAAAATGATCCAGTACTTTAGCGTGAGCAATGACAAGAACATGATGAGTTGCAAAACTGCTCATAGCAGACACAGGTGGAAACAAATAGGGTAGGAATTCTCAAGTTTATTCAATTCCATTCCATTCTAGGTCTTCTCATTGTCAACACGGAGCTAAAAGCTTCAGGAAGAGGAAGAAAAAGTAGTTGGGAGTTGGGAGTGTCTCTGTATGTGTAAAGTGTGTTTATATTGCGAGATACTGCCCAGGCAGTGGGGGAAGGTATGGGGGCTTTGTCTGCTATGCCTGTGGGGAAGATGGTCACATTGCAAAACATGGCCAAGAAAGAGGGGGGAGGACATCAAGGCATTGTCTGACATGAATGGGGGAAAGAGGGGCACATTGAGAAGGTCTTTTTCACCGGAAAATACGGAACACAAAGCCAGAAGGTGTCACTCTTAACGGATGAGAAGAAAAAGCTATCAAGACCTGCTTAAGAAATATGTAGTCTAGTGACGTAATTGACATCATCTCAAGACAAAATAGGAAGCCATTAACACCTGGCCGGACGAATCACTCGGTGAAGGGCACCTGAGAAACTGGAATGCCAAATTATTTTGAGTTGATTATTTTGTCAACAAGTGCTGCCATTAAATGAGGAAAAATGTATGTTTGGGCGAACTGGGAAAAGAAGGATTAGCTATCATTTTACACACTAGACACCTAACCCAGTAAAGGAGGGACGCAGATGTGAGGAGGGCCCAAAGGAAAGGGCACCTGTAGGGTAGGGGTGCACAGAAAAGAGTGTATGTGTGTGTGTGTGTGTGTGTGTGTGTGTGAGAGAAAGAGTTTGAGAGTGTGTGTGTGTGTCTGTGAGAGTTTGAGAGTGTGTGTGGTGTGTGTGTGTGTGTTTGTGTGTGTGTGTGTGTGTGTGTGTGTGTGTGTACATAATCATGAATACTGACCACATTCAGGGATGTCCTGTCCCATCTGTGTGATGAATGTCAGAGTGTCCTGATAAATCCTCCACAGTTTTCCATCCACTGTCCCAGTGTAAATATTCCCTTTGAGAACAAAATGGAGCAGAGAAAAAGATTCACATGACAGATCTCAAGCAGGCCGGAATAAAGTGCTGAAACTACACAGAGAGCTGAAGCTATGCAGTCTTCATCAAGTGATGTATTGTTCAGAAAAGTATGGTGTACAAGGAACTAAATATATTTAATACCTCTCAATATATAACAAAATATAGTTGAACTAACCTGCATGGCAGTTACACACTTGTATTTTTGAACACCTCATCATAATGTTCTGAAATACTTTGTAAAATTGAATGGATCACTGCAATGTTAAGGATAGTATGGAAAATAAATAAATCCATTTCTATTAGCGTTAGAGCGTGTTCATGTTGCTCAGTCTGTGAAGCAGGCTAACATCATGCTAATCACGGGATTTAAAAATACAAAAGTGTGGAAATACGGATCCACTTAATCGATACTGCCAATCAGTTTCGATAAAAGTCCAGTTCCTGTTAAATGCTATCAGGACTAAATAAGAAGAGCAACTGGTCTTCACAGCCTACGTTATATAACAGGCGAGACACTGCTGCATACTCATGACTACTGCTTGAAGATGGATTACAAAGGTAACCGTAGCGACCCTAGCAGATGCCATCTGTATGCTACCAATCTAGACATCACGAACACAAACAAAAAGCGGACGTTGGACGTCTAAGGAGGAATACACAGTGGGATCAATGATGATCTGAATACACAGTCTGCACATTGGCACATTCAAGCACTCAGGCACACAGAATCAAAGGTACAGAGGGACCTGGTGAAAAACCAAATGATGGAGAATGATAGAGGAAAAAGAAAAGATAGAGAGATTAAACATGAAGACAGTGAGAGGCTGATTGACTGACTAAAAAAAGAGAGAGAGAAATAGGGATACATAAGCACATCAACACTCACTTACTTACACCCCCCATCCCCCTTACACACATACTCAGTCTCCCCCCCCCCACACAAACACACACTTACATACCCCAACCCCCGTACACACACAGTCACTCACTTACACTGCCCCCCCCCCACCCCACACACACACACACACACAGAGTACATTGCCGCAAACTCACAAAATCAAATAGTCACGAGATAGAGGCAGAGGGAGACTTGGGAGATGACGAAAGACGCAGTGATGACGAGAAGTAACAAAGAACGATACAGAAAAAGAGACAGACAGAACGACTGAGTAAAAGATACAATAAAACACAAACACAACCACACACACCATCACACAATCAAACACAATCACACACACCATCTTTGTCAGCAGTGAAGGACTCTGGCCCCCTCAGTTGTCCAGTGAAGAGCCGGCGGCCCCTCTGCAGTCGGGTGTTGACAGCCAAGGGCCCCTCTAACAGGGGCGGGGGCCCCTGAAATCTGAACAACAACAAAGATACAGAGAGATCGGTCAACCCCTGTGGTAAACACTGCCTCATCAGACAGACATGTTAGAAACAGAGCGATCAGTCAACTACTGTAGTAAACACTGCCTCATCAGACAGACATGTTAGAAACAGAGCGATCAGTCAACTACTGTAGTAAACACTGCCTCATCAGACAGACATGTTAGATCACTGCCTCAAGTGTCGTTTACATGGAGCCTAGTTTGTCAAACTGATACGGATAGCTAATACAGATAGCCCTATCATCCATACGAACACTCTCTATCCGCACCTCGTTTCTGCAACGATTGCAGTCCGGGGTAGAAAGTGAGTAGATTTGAATCGGTACGGGGGCTGGTGTTCGTCTGCACGGTTTCACGCAACCTGATGACGTCACTGCCCCACGTGATTTTTTCCGCCATCTCCAACCAGTATATAAATAACTTGTTCTCCCTCAAAGTCTCACTCATGGTGGGCCTCGAATTCACTAACATTAACCCAGTCTTCTGATTTTTGATTAGCCCCCTATCTTGATCTAATTCTTCTTATTCAGACGTAACATAACTTTCATGACCACAAATATAAATTGGCCAGCGATGTAATTTGCTTTTTTATTCATAAATGTATGTAAAATGCTCGGAGCAATGCATCATGGGAGATGGGATGACAGACATGTCATGTTACTGTTCCAAACTCTTTATTATCAATAGAAAAAATAATTCATTTTCGCATATCCTTTAGTCTGACCACTGATTTTATTAACCATCATAATGTAATGTTGTTAATTGGAGCTTGAATGTCTTGTGTAATTTGTTTATCCGTTTGCTGCTTCTTTACCTTGTGCTTTTGAGTCTCTTCTTCTAGGTTTTTCACGTTTTTTCAGTTGTGTAAATAAAGCGTTAAAGCGCCACCCACAGGCGTGAGGTATGTACTACAGTCGGTTCACCGCAATCTGCTGCCTCCGTGTTTACGCAAATCTCTCGTTGCCAGCCTCCGTATTTACGAAATTAAAAGATTCGATTGGTGTGAAAAGTAAATCCGATTCGGAGGCCCTAGACTTCGTGTGCATAGCACCTCAGACAGACATGTTAAGTGTCGTTTACATGGAGCCTAGTTTGTCAAACTGATACGGATAGCTAATACAGATAGCCCTATCATCCATACGAACACTCTCTATCCGCACCTCGTTTCTGCAACGATCGCATTCCGGGGTAGAAAGTGAGTAGATTTGAATCGGTACGGGGGCTGGTGTTCGTCTGCACGGTTTCACGCAACCTCATGACGTCACTGCCCCACGTGATCTTTTCCGCCATCTCCAACCAGTATATAAATAACTTGTTCTCCCTCAAAATCTCACTCATGGTGGGCCTCGAGTTCACTAACATTAACCCAGTCTTCTGATTTTTGATTAGCCCCCTATCTTGATCTAATTCTTCTTATTCAGACGTAACATAACTTTCATGACCACAAATATAAATTGGCCAGCGATTTAATTTGCTCTTTTATTCATAAATGTATGTAAAATGCTCGGAGCAATGCATCGTGGGAAATGGGATGACAGACATGTCATGTTACTGTTCCAAACGCTTTATTATCAATAGAAAAAAGAATTCATTTTCGCATATCCTTTAGTTTGACCACTGATTTTATTAACCATCATAATGTAATGTTGTTAATTGGAGCTTGAATGTCTTGTGTAATTTGTTTATCCGTTTGCTGCTTCCTTCACCTTGTGCTTTTGAGTCTCTTCTTCTAGGTTTTTCACGTTTTTTCAGTTGTGTAAATAAAGCGCTAAAGCGCCACCCACAGGCGTGAGGTATGTACTACAGTCGGTTCACCGCAATCTGCTGCCTCCGTGTTTACGCAAATCTCTCGTTGCCAGCCTCCGTATGTACGAAATTAAAAGATTCGATTGGTGTGAAAAGTAAATCCGATTCGGAGGCCCTAGACTTCGTGTGCATTGCACCTCAGATACCTGCCTCATCAGACAGACGTGTTAGATCACTGCCTCATCAGACAGACATGTTAGATACCTGCCTTAACAGACAGACATGTTAGATCACTCTGTCTGATTCTGTCTCGATTCAGAAAAGTTTATAATCGATTTTGTAATAAAAAAAAAATAAAAAAACACATCCATTTCATGTTGAAATGCAATTATTGATTGATTAACAATTCGAAACCGATAAAACGATTATCGATGCATTTCGACTATTAAATAATTTGCAACTCAGAGTCTAAAATCACTTCCTACTTTGTGTTTGATAATTAAAGAAAATCAACAGATGAATTACCTTCTCTATTATTAGAGAAAAAGCTTTTTCTTGTCACAATTTTGACTTTCTATGAGCAATGCAATAATCGATAATCGGTTTAAAATCGATAATCGATTTAGAATCGAATCGTTGACCTCTGAATCGGAATCAAATCGAATTGTGAGGTGCCAAGAGATTCCCACCCCTACATGTTAGATACCTGCCTTAACAGACGGACATGTTAGATCACTGACTCACTCACTGCCTTATCAGACAGACATGTAAATCACTGACTGACTCACTCATGCTACATCATATCATTCTCAATCCTGGCACTAAGGCTTGGAAGGGTGGAAAGTGACTCTGGTCTATGCCCTTTTAAGCATTTAAATCATAAAACCCAGCAGTGTGTTTAAATCTGCATACTTAGGGTTAGTATACTGCATTGTTGCATATAAAAATAAAATAAATTCACTGCAACCTCAGGCCTGCGTGTGTGTGTCCTGTGTCGCCTCCATATATGCAGGGGGTCGTGTGTGCCATTAAAAACCTGACAAAGGTCTTAATTATCATTATTATTATATAAGCTAGAGTGGGCTGTAACCTACCACATCTTCTCATAGTAGTAATGATGTCTACTGGGATATAGCCAGTTCAGCAAATTGTTAATACTCCAATAATATTTACTTCCACCTCTTGAAGGACATAAGTTAAAAAGAGGTAAAAGGGGAGCTGTGTTGATAACCTTAGGATGATATTATACCTCACCTCAGTGCACCAACTGAATGGATATGTCTTTTAAGATTATCTTAATAGCATAAAGTGTAACTTTAAAATATAGCAATACAACTTTGCATAAGTATGACAAAAAAAGGAGAGAACTATTGTTATCTCATTTATGACCTTTGGACCCAATGTATGGTTGACCTCACTGAACTCAACCTATAACCATAACTAAGCATTCTGGGATTGGGCATAAACCATGTAAGCAAACCCTACATTAAAAAAAATACAAATAAAAACAAGACGTGGTTGAGGTATACTTTCAGGACACCTTTGTCAATGTACAGTGAATGCAAAGTGTACTATTCTTCCGCGAAAATTTGCTCTGGACTTACATGTATGGTTCCGGATCGATGGGAGAGGGTATGAGATAGAGGCCAACCGCCAGGGCAAGAAGGGCCACCGCCACCGGTCCAACCCATCGTGCAGCCCTGTTCACACATACATTAAGAAAAGATCATCATCGAGTTCAAGAACTGAGCAGGACTTTTCGTCGTGTCTGAAAAGCTGTCAAACTTAATGTTTCCGTCAGGATAACCTGTAGGCCTACCCTGAATCCATTAATGAGATTTAAGAGCGCCTTGAGGAGGATACAATTAGGTCATATTTCCTTGCAGTGTAATACATTCCATAGATTTTGCCCTCGGGAACACACTGCGCTTAGATGACTACCGTCGCCAGATAAAGGATTTCGGTGCACGGGAAATAACACTTTTTTTTTTTCATAACAAAATATTAGAAACGCTCTAACGAAATGTCTGCTATGTCCATTGTCTAACCACACAGTGGATATGCACAAGCATTGCCTGTTTGATTATCTTCTATAGCTGGAAAGCAATATCATTTCATATAACTAGGCAAGTTGGACCGATATCAGACAAAAAGAATAATTAATTTCATAATGTAAACCCAACACATGTTAGTGTACGCTATGCCCTTATGCAAGTTTACTATAGCCTACAAATCACAGCTGCCTACGACTTCGAAGTAAACAACTCAGTCAAACTTACATAATTATTTCTTTAAAACCTTGTCGTGTCCTTACTCCTGGTTGGCAGGTCTCGTCTGGCGTGTCAGGGCGACAACGGGGGTGGTGGCCAGGCAGAAGTTGAACTCCGTTTTACCCGCCGTCTCGCACCAGGTTGGTTTAACCAGAACCAACCAACTTCTGAGCTCGGAGCAATATGCGGGCGGAGCCATGCTACACTCGAACCGGGGATGGGAAATATCTAGTCGAGGGAGGGGCCGATTCATTTCACAGTTGGAGCACATTCAAGAAAAGGGTTCACTTAAAGGACAAGGAAATTAACTAAAACGGATTGCCGTGGAAACGACGTATCGTCGCCAATAATGACATCATCTCAAATTGTGGAGCGTCTGCAGCGTAGCCTAATGTTTAAAGGAAAATGATACATTGATAAATGGTTTCCAATTCTAGAATGGGTTCACACTTATGGCATTTAGCCGTCTGCAAGAGTGAGAACTAGAGGTGGGAAAATAATTCTTCATCCGGGAAAGACTATTGTTATCTGTGCCTGGCATAATTAGGCCTATTAGTTGAAGGACTTGAAATCTTTCTCAACAAAGACTAAAGTTGCCAGCTTTTTAGGGTGTGGTGTTCCGAATAGCAGCATAATAAAATAATAGATATATAATAATTGACACATGAAACAATAAAACACACATTATCAACATTTTTGCACAAAGTCAACTTTATTTAATTGAACTCTAGCCTTCTTTGACACAAAAAGGCCACATATTGGTAACGTCTTAAAGAGAGTTACCTACAAAAATAAACCTGTATCAACCTGCACCGATATTTTTTAAAGAATAATACAGCGATATAAATGTCGCAAGCACTCCAGACAGAAACAGACCGTCTCGATGTACCATCAACAACGAGGCCAACAGTAACCCAAATCTATCGACATCACGGCGGTGCAGCAAATAGGCCAAACAGGAGTCAGCGTGGCAGAGCCCGCAACACTGAACAAGCAAGTAGTGGTCTCTCTCTTTCCTAGCAAAGTTGAAGCGGCAGATGAACTGTCTCCAGATATCTTTGCATTTTTGGCAAAAAACTATAATGAACCATTAGCATATAGGCTACTTAGTTTATATCCATACTCCACCAAACATATGGACAGTACATTGGTGTACTGATTTCTTTAACAGCCATAAATAATGTGCATTATTAAACATAATGCATGCATTTATATGTATATCAGATTATCTTAGTAGTATAACCACATCAATGACTTTAGAATCTAGAGAAGAACCAAATCATAGGATCATAAAAAAACGAAATCAAAACATTTCACAGTCTCTCTTAAAATGACAAATTTAGCAGAATCTTGTGTCGCCATAAAAAGTCAAGTTTCATAAAAAAAAAAAAGAATGACAAAACGTTTTTTTTTTATCATTGATAATTATAATAAATCAAAGATATAGGCATTTAAAGTGGAGCCAAACATTAGAACAAGAACCCAAACGGTATAATTCCCTGAATAAAAAAACATAAAGTGCCCATTAAAAAAGCTTTTTAAGATCACTGGTTCTGTGTGAGCTAGCTGTGATGGTTTGCTAGATCTAAGGCTTAACTGAACCACCTCTAAATGGTAATGGCTTGGCAAAATACTCCACTCCTGCACTAACAAACATACTAGCAATTCCAAATGATGTGAAACAGACCCAGTGTTTAAAAGTTACACTAATATATTAAGGATATGCCCTTGCACAAGGTCAATCTAGATTTGCCTCAGTTTGATAAGGAGGGCTCTGACTGCTTGCACCAGGCAAAACAATTTTCTAAAATGAACTCATTCTTGCCATGTATATAATCTTTTCAATAGTATCTTTGGTTATAATAATATATATTAAAATAACATAAACAAATAAAAAAACTAAAATGTAATTAAAATAAATGGTTCATCACCTAATTTGACCAAGAGATTGTTATTCAGGACAAGGAGAAGACGCCATTACAAATGTCGTCCACAAGAGGTCCCCACCGCCCTGTTCTAATCGACTCCTCCAAGGAAAATCACCAATTCAGGCGTTACAAGACTTGAGAGTTCACAATGCTGTACCAGTCCGAATTTCCTCATGCAGTACAAGCAGAAATAAACATAAACAAAAATAAAATACACATGTATATTAATTCCAGCCACACACTCTAGTAGGCGTTCATAATAATTGGCCTCTTTGAATGCATCTACTAAAATTGTCCACTTAGAGATTGTCTACTTTCTTTTCTATTTTGTCATTCCAAAGTGCACTTTTAAGCTACAGGCTTCTGCATAGCGAATGGGCTGAATTCCTACAGCACTTTGGAGCAGGATCGCGACACAACTAGAGGCAATAATAAAAATAAAACAAACGATAGAAAATAAACAGACCGACCCATATGTGTCTATACTTCCCCCCCATGCGTAATATTGATATTCTCAGTCACTTTTGCACTGTCTTTTAGCTCAGACACTGAGATAAAGCACATGACTTGGCAACAGTCTGTCCTTCAGTCTGTGGACTCACCAGCATTAGCTGCTACAGTCAAAACCCCCAGAGTTACCAGATACAAGCGGACCTCCAGAACAGATTCTGGGAGGATCGGCTCCAGACATGTTGGATCTGGCAGTGCCGAGCCTGACCTGCCTGTGACCCACTCTGACAGAGGGGTAAGAGAGGAGACCCGCTGAAACCGGTCCAACTTCACACAGAACCAAAGCGCTCATTTCTTCCAGCCACTCGTGACCACATACCCCCTCAGTCTCACACCAACCCCTTAGCTAGCACTGTTAAAGGCTACTACTCACTCTAACAAACACAGACCAGTACACGTGGGCTGCATCGCTCTCAGACCGCCTGTTCACATGCCAGGGCTCCCCCTGTCCATCACTCTCTAGACACAGCTGTCACCAGATGGGACAACCAAATGGGTGTTTACAAGAGCCCTCTGTGTGTGTGTGTGTGTGTGTGTGTGTGTGAGAGTGAGAGAGAGACAGAGAGAGAAGAGCCCTTAATGCCCAGATGAGAGACGCCCCGCCCCACCAGTCGGCCCCAGACACCTGCAGGTGCTGATGGACAGGCCCTTTGCTTCTTCACTTCCTCTAAACCCTCCTTTCTCAACTTCCTGTAATCCTTTCTGTTCCGCCAAGCAGCCTGCTCCCTCTCCCTCTCTCACTTACACACACACACACACACACACACACACACACACACACACACACACACACACACACACACACACACACACACACACACACACACACACACACACACACACACAAGATACTGGGCATGTGACGAGCTCCTCTGCAGGCTGCTTTTAGTTTCTCTTTTTCTTTATCTCATATCACTTCCCCCCATTCTCTCTCTCTCACTCTTTCATTCTGTCCCGTTCTGTCTATGACTCACGCCACTGTTTTTTGTTGGTCACTTTTCCTAAATTCACATGCTTGTTATCAGTCTCCATCACATCTGGTCAAACAGCTGACTGCGCCGGATGAGGGCCAGAACTAGACCGGCACTTAGCCTGAATCAGAACCAGAACCAGGTTCTGCTGGTTAGGGCTGATTGGAACTCTGCCTGCGGGGGGGTTAGGGTAGGACACCGAGCTACACCACTGAGGCCACTCCTAAGGATCAAGGCTTCTGCGTGAGCATGGTTATGGATCCTGAAGAGGCTGCGTGTGCATGTGTGTATCCACTTCAGTCTGATGGGAGTTTAGTCGGACTGAAAGTGTAGGGCAGGTGAGGCACACACCTGCCCTCTAGGGGGCAGTATTCTCCTGCATATGTGCCGGTGTGGCAGTCAGGCAGAAGTTTAGCCACACCTGTCCACAACCCACCTACCTGTAGTTTAGTTTACACCCCAAGTGACTGACCCCCGCCCCTGGTGTCGCCCCCACCCTGCCCCCTGCTCTGACTCCATTCTGTTTTTTGGTTTGCTTTCTTTGCTTTGCCTGTTCTAAAGATTCAAATAAGACTTTCCGAAGAGACAATTAAACAAAAAATAAAAAATATAAGTTTCACCCACATAAATTAAACTTAGGAACAAAAATATTTACAATCTGATAGCATCCACCAATTAAATTAAATAAAAAAAGAAAGAAAGTCTCCTTCTCGTTCTTCACAAGTTTTAAGAGGTAACTGAAAAAAAACTAAAAAACAAAAAAGTACTGGAGAGAGAGACAGACAGAGAAGAGTCAGAACAATGAGAGAAAAACAAACAAGGGAATATGGGACCACTGGTGCATTCTGGGAAAGCATGCCATGCCTCCCAGGAGACCTCTGAGCTCCCATGGTGCATCTGAGTTCTGAGTGACTGTGAGACCCCCATCAGTCTCCACGACGATTCTTCTCTCCAGCATTAATCCATCCAGAGTCTGCTCCGTGGAGAGGGGACAACACCAGAGAACACACACTAAATCTGATCCACCGGTGTGAGTGAGTGCCCCTCAAAAATGTCTCCTCTTCCAACATCAGTCTCTCTCTCTCTTTCTATGTGTATTCAGTAGTCTATTTTCTTCCTTTTTCTCTGTCCATCCCTCTCTCTGTCGGTCTGGGGCACTTTAGCCGGGCCCCCCTACTGCTTTGAGAGCCTCTTCCAGTTTCTGCCGGTAGCTGTCGTAGCGGTGTGTGATGGCACGGCAATGGTCCTGCTCCTCCTTGTCCAGGATGCGGAGGAAATTGGCCAGCTCTGGGATGGAGAAAGCATCCCACTGTATTGGGGGGGTAGCGAGATGGATGGAAAATGGAGGGGGAGAGAGAGTGAAGCAGAGAGATGAGTGAGGAGAGAGAGAGAGAGAAAGAGAGAGAGAGAGAGAGAGAGAGAGAGAGAGAGAGAGAGAGAGAGAATGAGTTAGTTACTGTGATGTTCATGTTCTGTGATGTAATGATATTATGTTACTGTTCTGTAATGTTCTATTGTGATGTTCATGTTCATATTCTGTAAGGGCATGTTGTGATGTTTCTGTTTATTTATCATGTTTCCATGTTCATAAATGTCTCCGGTAGCGAGGGACTCACCATGACCTCTCCTGTCTGTTGCTCCCGCAGCACGAAGCTCAGGGTGTCGGTGTTGGGCCCAGCCTGCAGTCTCAGGAACAACGGCTGCTCCTGCTCAGACAGCTTACAGACGTACACTACACACACAAGAGGAAGCACAAATGGGAGCATGAACACACACATACAGACAGCAGAGTGACATATGTACACTGCACAGGAGAAAGAACGCCTCACAACACACATTTGGACATGTTCGTACTGTACATACGGCTGCCACAACACTGAACGATGTATGCTCATGTCCATCAAACGCAAACAAAATGTAAAACACAGACGTGGCCATGACCACACACACACACACACACAGCTAATCAGTCTAAAACAAGTCAACAGGGGAACACATCTGGCCACCCAAGAGTGGAACACATGATGGATTACTGAACACGCACACAAAATGTTTTTGAGGGGAGAGGGTCTCATTTGACTAACCACAGTGCGTATAAGTAAGGCTTCATCATAATGGCAGAAACCATCTATGTGGGGACAGGCATTTCATTTATCTAACCGACAAACAGACAGACATAACGGCAACCAGTTGATGCATTGAGAGAGAGAGAAAGAGAGAGACACACACACACACACACAGCTCATAATCTTCATTTCACCAGTCAAAATATTAATCCTACCCTTTCTTCCCTTCCCAGTGTGGCCCCAACTAAGACCTTCCCTATACAAATAAAACAGAGCACAACTAAAAGCCGATGGTAAAAACAGAACTAGTAAACCCGTGCGTCTAAGACAGACCCCGTTATAGAATATAAAAGAACTTTACAATGGAGCTCACATCACTTTCACACAAGCCACCAACACATGAATGCTAAAGCTATAGAAGCTATAACACCAGCCAGTAATGACTTTATGAGCACAAACACACACACACTACACACACTACACACACACACACATCAAAGCGCCTTATTGGCAGAGTGTCACGAGAGGCACTTATAAAAAAACACTAATGCAGAGTCTGTCATTAAAGTGTGCATGCGTGTGAGTGAGTATGTCTGTGAGTGTGTGTGCGTACGTGTGTGTGTGTGTGTGTGTGTGTGTGTGTCTGCATGTGTAAGTATGTGTGTGGGTGTTTGTATGCACGCACACACGCATGTGAATAGCTGTCTGTGTGCGGTTAGTTCTGCATGACCCCATATGGAGGAATAAGAACCATGGCAGCAACCACACTGTGATTAGACAACCACTACGGGCCTCCTTCCACATGGACACACACACACACACACACACACACACACACACACACACACACACACACACACACACACACAGTATGATTCATTAGCTTTACGGTATACATCTCCACATGAAAAGCCTCATGACCTAACGTACACTCTCACTCTATCACATTCCCACACCATATTTACCCAATAGATCAGACCTGGGCATTGTACGGCCCGCGGGCCAAATACGGCCCACCGGGTGATTCTGACCGTCCCGCGAAAGATTACATGATAATTAGAAAATAATTTCAGTTCTGAAAACATTACATATTTAATATAGGCCAGAGGTGCCCAACCCGTCGATCACGATCGACGTGTCGATCTCTGAGACTTTCCCTGTCGATCTCCTAAAACAAAAAAAGCTAAAAATCTTTTTTCTTACGGACTTCGGAAGACCATAGTCAGAAAATATCTCTGAACACAGCTGAAGTGTTCTCAGGAGGATTCTTAAATTGAACTTGAAATTGAATAAGGTGCCAGATTTTTAGAGACTTCCAGGCGAAAACACATCGTTAACAGCCCTGTATCCAGGTTTGCCCAAACAGTAGATGCTGTGTGTGCTTTCTTTTACTGTGTATGCATGGCAAGTGTGAGAGCGCCGAAGTTGCATAGTGGCCGCGAGCGGTATTGCTGACCGATAGAGATTTCAAATTGGATATGAAGATGAATTCTGACACATAGTTTCAGCATTAAACTAATAAAATAATTGCTGTCTGTGGTTCTATATGGGCTGTAGAAATAATTTAGAAAAATTATAGTTTGAGATGGATTGATAATTGACATAATTGAGAACCCCTGGTTAAATGTGTTCTTGGTCACATCAATTTGAAAGCTGGACCAAAGTGTTTGATTTAATTCAATTACAAATAGGCCCAATACAAAGGTAAGCTGTAAGTGCAGTTTGGAGTCTGGACAGTCTTTTTCTCTCAACGCCTCAATAGGTTGATCTTGCCTTCACCAAGGCAAAGGTTGGTGATCTTGGGCCTAAAAAGTTTGGGGTCCCTATATTATAGGCGTATAAAGTCAAAAAGGCAACAAAACTGGGACACTTTTCTTTACACAGTTCAGTGACTTGTTGCCTTGTTTATTCTGGCTACAAAGATGATGTGATGTCTTTTGAAAGCTAAGAAAATCCTTGTTTCAATAGTATATGAAACTCAAAATGCCCTTTGTTTTTAATGTGACTAAATTAGTCAAATGTTTCACATTTTGTTTATCATTTTGGATATAATTTTTGAATAAATTATATTTTTGAAAGCTAACATCACATTTGAATTGCCAAATAATAACATATACTCTTACCAGCGGTCAAAACAATAGCATTAACTGCTTTTTATATAGAAATAAAATGTATATTATGCATAATTGAGTTCGGCAATTTGGCCCGGCCCTCCAAAATATTTTCAGTTGCTCATTTGGCCCCCTGGGAAAAATAATTGCCCACCCCTGCAATGCTGCAGAGTTCTGATCTCTGGAGTTGGATTGTCATAATATTGACTGTATTTATTATTGACCAGGTGCTTAATGCTCATCTGTTGCAATATTCCAGACTGTTTGTGCATGTGTGTGTGCGTGTGTGTGTGTGTGTGTTCCTCTACAGGCCATGTATGCTGGGGTGTGTTTCTTCTACAGGCCCTGTGTGTGTTTCTACTACAGTCCCAGTGTGTGTGTGTGTGTGTGTGTGTGTGTGTGTGTGTCTTCCACAGGCCCTGTGTGTGTGTGTGTGTGTGTGTGTGTGTGTGTGTGTGTGTGTGTGTGCTGCTGGTCTGAACAGAAGGAGTCTAGAGGCCTCTGACTGTCTGCAGTAATTTCCACTGAAAGCGGCTCATGGTGTCTAGACGGCCCACTTTAATTAGGATGTCCACCGTCACAGGCTCCCCTCTAGTCAGAGTGAAAAGGGCTCACACACACCCCACAACAACACAACACCACAACACACAGCAATATAAACACACCCCACAACA
>NC_137912.1:23135821-23180821 GCF_963457725.1 Sprattus sprattus
GCTGCTGACGTGGAGTGTGTTCACGGAACCACGGGGCAGGTGGAAGGCCTCCTCTCCGCCGCCACTACTCCGGACTCCCCCGGGTCCCGCCGCCCCACCGCCTCGCACCGTGATGGGCCTCCGCAGCTCCAGCTGCACCTTGATGAAGCCAGTGTACAGGCCATTGGGGTGCTGGAGGGGGAACACACACACACACACACACACACACACACACACACACACACACACACACACACACACACACACACACACACACACACACACACACACACACACACACACACACACACACACACACACACACACACACACACACACACACACACACACACAGATGTTAGAGTTAGATATTGATCTTTATAATACGTGCACTGGTCATGGTCATTGTGAAGGGGAAAGAGAAGAGAAGAGGAGAGGGGAAGGAGGGGAGAGGAGAGGAGGAAACAGAACAGAGAAGAGGAGAGGAGAGGGGGAAAGAGGTAAGAGGAGAGGGGGAAAGAGGGTCGAAGCAGATGGGCCTTTCCCCTGTAAGCGCATTATAGTCAGCCCTTTCCATCACCAACAGGAGGCCCTTGTGTGTGTGTGTGTGTGTGTGTGTGTTTGTTTGTGTGTGTGTGTCCAGTAGACACTTGTGTATGTATGCGTGTATTATGGATGTGCGTATCTTTGCAGGGTATTTAAGTGAGTGAGTGTGTACGCATGCTACACAAACAGTATGCCAAGAGATGCATGTGATTTGTGTCTCTTCTTTCAAGTCTTTTTAGACTGTCAGAGAAGTCGTGTGTGTGTGTGTGTGTGTGTATGTAATTATAGGTCAGACAGCAGGAGCTGAAACTCAATGCTGGGCTGACAGCCGTGACTGTAACATAACCATAGAGTAACACTCGCCCCAAAAGCCTAATGAGCCAAGACACCCAAGAACCCTTTGCACACACTTCATTCACACACACCATATACCCACTCACACACACACACACACACACACACACACACACTCACTCAATACACACACACACACACACACACACACACACACACACCACACATTACAAGTATCACACACATTAACAGCTGCAAACACTCAGCTACAGTACAGGTTGCATGAAAGACAAAACTACTCTATAAAAAAAAAAAAAACACACACCCTATTCATTATTCAACTCGGTCATTAATATTCTGCTGTTGACTGCACAGAGTAAAAAGACCCGAGTCTGTTTCAGTCCTCAGCCCAGAGTAAAATGTTACATGATCTAGACGCAGGAGTGGAGAGAAGAGGACGAAACTCGAGTGACTTTTGCGAGAGACGTAAACCCAGACGTGCACCGGTATGTAGGTAGAGGAGAGCAGAGGCCTGTGCTTTCATGATGAACTTCTCTAGAAGCTTTTGAAGAGGATTACATGCTTGGCATGACAGATAACATCACTCACTTCATGGTAACAAGGAAATGAAAAACAGGAATAAATAACAAAAGGTGACTTATGTGACAAGTAGCTCTATTTCACCTAATGTTCTCTTTCAACTCTAATGTTCTTTTACTTTCTCTTTCCTTTCTTTGCTTTTCCAGCTTCTAGTCTACTTCATATATCCATTACTCCTTCTTTTCTTAATTCTACCTGTATCCATTACTCTTTTTTTAAATTCTACATGTATCCATTCCTGCTTTCGTCTTCTACTCTCATACATGAAGCCATTACTCCTTGTATTTAGACCCATCGTCATTTGTTTGTAAATTGTTCCTTCTAACGCAAGCAAACAACGGCACACACTCACACTCATATAAGTCTTTCTCCAGAGTGTTGGCCATGACAAGCACGTGTAGTTTGAGTACACTGCTACCATGAACACAAGTTCTGGACTTACAAACACGCCCAACAATAGAGGACCAAGAGGAAGACAAACACAGCGCCTAGAAACAGAGCTGGGTCCTGGGTGACATCACAGACTTTCCACCAGTGTTTCTCTGCTCTGATTGGCAGAGATAAAAGCGGTGATGTAAGGGGGATATTTTGTTTTATTTAGTTTAGTTACCTGCTTATCTCTGTAAACTAAGGGCCATAGTACGGATCAGTTTACAGTCAGGAAAAGGGACAACAAAGCACTGTATTGACAGTGGTGTATATTGTTATCTTATCACACACATGTAATAAAACACTCATTCAGAAAGGTTTCTATATCACATCTACACTTTAGCGCGTGTTCGTCAGTTGTGGTGTGTGTGTGCGTATGTATCTACGTTTAAGTGTGTGACAATGGGTGCAGCGTCGGAAATTAACGAGGGCAAAGGGCAAAACTGCCCCTAAGTAATATAGTTTTGCCCCTAAAATTACTAGGAGAGGGGCAAAAAATGCCCCCATAATTTTGTGTAATAATAATTTGATGAACGTGTCAAACATCGTAGCCTACATGACCTGGTCAGTTGCCATCAAATGTTTTGATTTTCGCCTTGACTGATTGTTGCGTGAAGAACCGAACGTTCTAACAAAAGATATTTGGAGCGCTTCCTAATCAGACCTGTGACTGCGAGAGTGAGGAGAAATGAGGATCAGCACAGTCTCTCTCACCATCTCAGGTCCTAAAAGATAAAATTCACACACCCAGCGACTGTCAACAAATTTAAGCTAGATTGGCCTGGGGTGGAGGATGACGACGACGAGAAAAACACCTGATTTTTTTTTTTCAGGCATGTCGGACTTGTGGACAACGAGTTGCCCAAATCGTTGTTAATCCAGCACAGGCAATTTTTTCTGCTGAATTCATCAAGGGGAGTGAAAACATAAATACATGGCCTTTCGTCACCAGGCGCCAAGCAACACGCCATCGCCTACAGTGAATGATAACTGGTAATAATACTTTTAGAAATGATTTAGTTCGGTTAAGCTAGTTTAATGTTAGTTAGCTAACTAACGCTAGCTATCTTTGATAGTGCGTTAGCTACATAGGCTTGCTTGCAAGCTAGTTTACTAGTCTTAACTGTTTCCTGTAGGCCTACTTTGGTAGGTACAACATGATTAAAGGTAGGCCTAACACAAAAATCCATAAATATAATGTGTTATTATAATAAAAAAAGAAAGAAAAAAATTATTGTTAATAGTTGAATAATGAAATGTAGTCATAACAACTCATAACCACAAAGAAATAAGAATAAACGTGAATATGATTGTCTAATTTACGTTGTCTGTATGGTTTTTGTTCAAAAAATCTAAGAAAACACTTTGAATTTGTAGACTAATGCCTAATAGTCTTATTATTGCCATTTGATGACAATTGCTCATATACTTTAAAGTAACACTATGCAACAATTTGACACTTTTTGAGGTATGGTTCTATAGGCAACTAGTTTTGGTACCATCCTCTAATTATTTTTGATCGCATATGGTCATGTGAAGGACAGATAAAAGACCTGTGTCTTTCCCACTAGCCATCCAAGATATGCCCTATGTAGTTCTGTGTAACGGGCTGGAACACCCTGCAAAAATGGAAGAAAAGCTTTCACATGCATGACATGCCAGGTATACTGCAAAAAGACACCAAGTTAGTGTGTTGGCAAGCTTCTATTACTGTCAGCTGGGCTGTTGGTGGTGGTTACAAGGTTTTTGCATGCCTTTTAGGTAGTTAGCGTACTAGTTTTGGAACAGAACTCCGTATTGCTGCTTTAAGCCTAAATAAGTGTGTTTATTATTTTGAACAAAGGTTAAATGATTTTCACAAGTTTCTGAAAGTGCCCCCAATTTTTTGTGAAATGCCCCTGGATTTCAGTAAGTGGGGGCAAAAATTGCCCCCTAAAAAATATGTAAATTTCCCACCCTGAATGGGTGTGTGTATGTGTGCATGTGTGTGTGTGTTTGTGTGTGTGTGGCAGGCACTCTCACCAGGGTCATTTTGAGGTGGTCTCGGGTGGCAACGTTGTAGAGGTTGACCTTGTGTTGGATCTCCTCACGGCTGAAGTGTGTTCGCAACTCTCTCTCCTTCTCAACATCCTTAAGACACACACGCACACACAAACACACAGGGAGGGAAAGAACAGAAGACAGATGATTAACACACAAGAGAAGATAATACAAAGACCACCCCACAAACACACACACACACACAGGCTCTTTAACATCTTTCAGGGCTGGGATAGACCATGAATTGTAATTTGACATAACACACTTGCACCATTTACAGTCACACACACACACACACACACACACACACACACACACACACACACACACACACACACACACAAACACACACACACAGGAAAGGAGCAGGCCTCTGCCTCCACCCAAGGCAGAGAGAGGGTGGTGAGCTCACACAGCAAACATTCCGGTAATCCCAACATTCCATCATCCCAACCGGGAGAAGAACGGCAAGCGGAGGTCACGACCCTGAGAACGTCATGTCATCCGTGGATTGTGCAACATTATGGACAGAGAGAGGGGGAGTGTGTGTGCAAACCACGTGTGTGTGTGCCTGTATAAAGTTATGGAGAGACGGTGTCTGACATACACAACACACACCAACTTGCGCACACGCACACGGACGCACACACTTCAATCTATCCGCCACACCTACACAGTTAAGATCTGGCCATGGTATGCATTCCATCAGTCCTGATTATCATCAGTGATGTCAGCAGGCACACCTTTTCCAGTGAATCAAGCTGAGCAGAAAGACAGTGCCAGAGACAGAGAGAGATACCAGAGCACGCTGGTCTGACAGCTGTCAGAGATGCACCATGCATGATACCAGCTCACTCAGAAACTCTGGGCTCAGGCGCCTCTCACTACAGATGATAGCTATCGTTCTCTATTTCTGCAGCTCTGCCCATCCCTTTCTCCTTCTCTCCCTCATATCTCTGTCCATCACTCCTTCTCTCTCTCTCTCTCATAGCTGAGGTCGATCACCTCTCTCCTTCTCTCTCTCTCATATCTCTCTCCCTCTCATTGCTGAGGTCGATCACCTCTCTCCTTCTCTCTCTCTCATATCTCTCTCCCTCTCATTGCTGAGGTCAATCACCTCTCACCTTCTCTCATTCCTCCTCTCTGTTGTTTTTCTCTTCATTCCCATTTCACCTTGTCCTATCCTGTCTATCCCTTCCCCTCTCTCCCTCTTTTACCCTCCTTCGGTCACGTTCTCTCCCTCTCTTTCTTTCTTTCTCTTCGCTGCCCTTCATTCTCCAGCCTACTTCTCTCTGCTCTTAAATGGTCATGTGGCAGAAGTGAGAAGTATGCCTGCTGTTACACACACACACACACACACAGAGAGAGAGTACCAGGCACACACACACACACACACACACACACACACACAGCACCAGACCTAATAACAAGTCCAGCATGCACACAGCCCCTTATAAGGCTGCGCTCCGATCTCTGGGCCCCGGGTGCCAGCTTGAGATGCACCGCTCGACTTTATTTCAGCTCCGATCTGAATCCAACCCCTACATTTGGATATCTGCTGATACCAGTACAGATACCAGAGATCTTTTTCCTTGAATATTATTATTATTATTATTATATTATTATCCTATGTTATTATCATCCTCCTATGCTGTGGTTGTTGTTGTTGTTGTTGTTGGTATTTGCCTATTTGCCTTATTTAAAGAGCAACAAATTTAAATAATTTCTAATGTATTCCAAAGCAATTTATTTGGAATCAAAATGTGACTATTCCTGGCCTTACTTCACCGTAATTCTACTTGGACAAATAACCCTTCAATATGCGTGGAGTGAAGAGACCTTTATTTTGATATCTGTCCAAAACCGAACAACGAGAACAAGCTGGAATTCCCCTACAGTGACGGCAAGTGCGCTTCTGAAAGTACAGGGTTTTAACAAGACAAAACCCCTGACACACACACACACACACACACACACACACACACACACACACACACACACTTGTGTCCTTGGGGTGTGTGTGCTGTGAGTCAGATCAGACAGTCTCATGACTGCCCTATAATCTAGCTGTAGCCGTACCTGTGTCCGTGTGTGGCGGCAGGGGAACATGGCAGCTGGCTGGGTCTGTGAGAATCCTCTGGAGATGCCTCTCTCATTGATAAGAAAGGAGAACTGCTCATGCTAGCCCTCTGCTACAGAGGCTAATAGAGGAATTCTGAATTGGCATTCTGAATTCAGAGGGCAGAATTTACAATGGATAGCTCTACTGTACTGCTACTGTGCAGAGCATGGAGTGTGACGTCACAATAACTGTCATAAAGACACTTCGGTGACTTCAGTAGGCTGCACAACCAATAGGCTTTCTTTCAACGTGGGCAAACATTCTAGGCCTTCCCAGAAAGCTCTTATGTTCATCATAACTACATAAAAGAGAAAATCTCTCATTCCAAATAGGCTACTCCTTAACCAATTATTTGCACGATATGACGTTCATGTTTATAAAAAAGGCTCATAGCACCCTTCCATGCGAGGCTTATTCGGAGTAACCAGTGTGTCCTCACACCATCCCTCCTTCCCAAACAAAGCCGTGGCTCCAGAGATTAGCTCAGTTAGCTCGGTCAGTGAGCCACTGTGTGACTCAGAGGCTTAGCTGGGAACAGGTGCTGCTCTGGGGCGTCCAGGCAAGGACAAGACACACTCACAAGGACAGCCTGGAGCACAGGCAGTAGAACGGCTCACAGCTGCAAACCCCAAAACACACAGATTACCTGGGCACTGTGCTCGGGAGGACACAAGCATAAGGCCTCATTCGGTTGTAATGCATGTTAGGAGTATTGTTAGCTCTATGGGTCTTCAGCTAGTCACCTCATTCAGTTGTATGGTTCCATTAGTGTCTCAGTCCGTACTGTGGTGTTTTTTTAGAAAGGACTGTGGTCCAGATAACAAATGCATGTGAGTAGCATTGCTAGTTCTATGGGTCTTGAACTAGTCTCTTTTGTTGTCGCTACCAGCTGATTTTGCCGTTGATTTTCCAAGCAGCAGACATACCAACACTCCCATTTCAGGAAGCATCGCACAATTGGAAAGGAGAGGATTATGGACTACAGCCAGCCGTGTGTGTGTGTGTGTGTGTGTGTGTGTGGGTGGATGTGTCTGTGTGGTCACACCCATTTGTCGATAAAAAGACAAATGTAGGTCTCCCATTGTGACGGTCTGGATGAGACCGCACAGAAACGGTGCCAGTCCGGCACAGTAGACAACGATACACAATACACTCAACGCACGGTACACGGACATTCAAATGCAAAAACATTTTAACGGACATACAGAATACATACAAGAGACTTTGATACATGGTAAAGACATTTATTTTGTAGGGAAACATCGAGAGGGATAAGAAGTGTAAGTTACCAGCGGCATGCGCAGTTGAGCTAGTGTCCAAGGCTGTAAAAACATCGGTCCCGGAGAAAAGGGTGCCGACGGGAGATGCGGAATCTTTATTTGGTTCCGGGGGGAGATTGGGCAGGTTTACTCGGTTGGTAGTAGGGGGGATAACGGAGATCGCACTTGTCAATCGGCAGCTGTGTTGTGTATGTATTTTGCTACAGGGAAACCTGATTGAAATGCATGGACTTGATATGAAGCTGTTTGTATCTTGTATGATGACCCATTTTTCTATTAGAGTGTTTCATGTATTTTGTATACTGATTGATTTATGAAGTGTACCCCCTATCTGTAAATGGTGTTGGTCCCTGGTGTATATGTATCGGTTGGTTTGTCAAATGTGGAGAGCTGGGGGTTTTACTCTGATAGAGAGAGTGGAAGCACTGCTGATTTTTGCCCTCCTGTGTGTGAGGCCAAGCAGATGACTGACTGAGCTGGATATTCTTGTCTTCACTGGGGGGGGGAAGCTTGTACTGGGGATTGTAAATACTTTTGTCCTGCTTTCTCTATAAAGCTCCTACAACTACTTTGTCTCTGAGTTTTGGTCAGACCCACCCGCACACGGCGACACCGCTCGGTCCCGTTACAACTGGTGGCAGCGGTGGGATGGCCATAAGAGTACAGTAGTGAGTATTTTTTTTTTTTCTCGAGTGTTGTCCTTAGTTTTGGGTTTTCCATCATCCACCTCCAGTGCCTTACTTTTTTTGCTAAGATGGGACCGAAGAAGCTAAAGCCTGGGCAGCAAGAGGAAGGAGCCGTTGGAGGGGCGGATGAAGGAGGTATGGAACCAGAATTGGCCAGGGTGGCCGAAGATGCGTCTCTCCAGGAGCTGCGGGATATGTTCCGCACCCACATGGCACAGCAGCAGGCACGGGACACTCGAATGGAGCAAGAGGCGGGGCGACAGGAGAGTCGTTGGAAGTCCTTACACCACCAGTTCAGCCTCTTACAGCAGGAGGTACATGTGAGGACTACACCAGACCCTGCCATACGTACGGAGCCTGCTCAGAACATTATCCGGGATGCACCAGTGAGGGGGACATCAGCCATGAGCAGCAGTCTAGCACCACCACTAGGACTACCCCAGGCGAGTAGGCAAGGCAGAACGCCAATAGAGCGGGAACCCAAAATGCAGTATTTAAAGGATACCGATGACATTGAGCATTTTTTAGTTATGTTTGAAAGGATAGCTGTGGCGTGTCAGTGGCCGACAACTGACTGGGTAATTAGGCTAGTGGCCCTTCTGACGGGCAAGGCTAGGGCCGCATACATAAACATGGACCAAGAAGATGCTTTGGACTATGACCGAGTGAAGGAGGCCATACTGCAGAAATACGAAATTAATGAAGAGACCTACAGGTTGCAGTTCAGAGTGACTGAGGTGAACGAAGGAGAGTCTCCTAAAGAGCTCTATGTCCGTTTGAAGGATCTCTACCAGCGTTGGGTGCAGCCCCAACGGCACACCAAGGAAGAGATTGGGGAGGTCCTTATAATGGAGCAATACCTACGCATGGTTTCACCAGACCTCCAGGTGTGGCTAAAGGAACGTAACCCCACTTCTGCTGCAGAGGCTGCATCCCTGGCGGACATGTTTGTGGCTGCCAGACGGAAAGCCCAACCCTGGACTTATGCCCAGTGGAGAGGGAGCAGAGAGACTAACCGACCCTACCGTCCACCCCAGCCACCAAGGACCAGTAGCGATGGTGGGCCATTAGGTTATAGGGGTGGCTCGTTCAGACAGAGCCCTGCTTTTAGGCCTAGTGGCAGAGCTCCTGTATGCTATGATTGTGGTCAGGAAGGTCACATAAAACCAAATTGTCCCAACGACCCAGCCAACCAGGCTAACATTTGCACCGTTCCGAGGGCTTTCTCCCGCAAGAAGCCAGTAGCTCTAAACTGTTGCCCTGTAGGCCTGAATGGGCGAGAGGTAAGGGCACTTATTGACACTGGCAGCATGCAGTCCTTGGTTGCCTCCGAATTAGTGCCAATACATCTCCTGAACTACTCTGTAAAAACCCAACTGCGATGTGTTCATGGGGAGGAGAGACAATACCCAACGGCTAGTGTGCATGTGGAGGTCAGGGGACAGACTTACCTACTTGAGGTGGGGGTGGTGGATAATCTGCCATACGAGATGATTTTGGGTCAGGATTTTCCCATTTTACTTGAACTTGTAGTAGAAAGAAATGACTGTAATATTGCGGTGACACGATCCGTGGCTAAGAGCACTGAGGGGGAAGAGCCACTTTCGGTGTTGCCTTTTTATAATGCTGGTATCGAGGCTCAGCCGGGGAAGACCCGCAAGGCCAGAAGACAGAAGAGACAAGAGAAATTTCAGTTTGGAGTTGCTCAGGAGCAGGAGGAGTCTCTCCTGGAGCAGCTAGAGGTGCCTTTAGGGACTCCGGATAATATGGGTGTAATGCAGCAGCAAGATCCAGACATTAGACCAATGTACCAGCAGGCTCAGGTAGAGCCACTCTGTGATGGTAGAAGAGAGACCAGGCATGGGTTTGCGATTAATGATGGTGTGTTGTATAAAGTGGGAGGGTCAGAAGCAAGGATGGTAGTCCCCCAAAAAGTTAGGGGTGTAGTTCTGGAATTAGGCCATTCTATCCCCTGGGCAGGCCATCTGGGTAGACAAAAGACCATTGCTCGAGTGAGCCGCCATTTTTTCTGGCCAAACATGTCAAAAGACATTGCGGATTTCTGTAGGACATGTCCAGAATGCCAGAAAACTGCCAGCAGACGGCCCCCTAAGGTCCCCTTAGAACCTCTGCCAGTGGTTGGTATACCCTTTGAGCAGTTGGGGATGGATGTGGTTGGGCCCCTGGAGCGTAGCAAAGCTGGGAATCGTTTCATGCTGGTCATCACAGATTATGCCACAAGGTACCCAGAGGTTTTTGCCTTGAAAGCAGTAAAGGCTAGAACGGTAGCTACCTGTCTCATCCAGCTATTTTCAAGGGTGGGGTTCCCCCGGGCCATAATCACAGATCAAGGGTCCAATTTTATGTCCAAGCTCCTCAAACAAGCATACGGATTGTTGGGGATAAAGGGCATACGGACTACACCCTACCATCCACAAACAGACGGATTGACAGAGAGATTCAACCAGACCCTCAAGCAGATGTTACGGAAGTTTGTGAGCGAATCCGGGGCTGACTGGGACAATTGGCTTCCCTATCTTCTCTTTGCCTATCGTGAGGTACCGCAAGCTTCAACTGGATTCTCCCCGTTTGAGCTGCTCTATGGCCGGGAAGTGCGAGGACCCCTGTCGTTGCTGAAGGAGACCTGGATGGGAGAGGAGGAGGTTCCCCAATGCCAGAACATCTTGCCGTACGTCTTGCAGATGAGGGAGAGGTTGAAGAATATGGCACATCTGGCCCAACAGAATCTCGAACAAGCGCAGCAACGCCAGCGGACCTACTACGACCAAAGAGCTACAGCCAGATGTTTTGAGCCAGGAGACCAGGTGCTGGTGATGCTGCCGAGTGAAGCCAGTAAGTTACTGGCGAAGTGGCAGGGCCCTTTTGAAGTCACTCGGAAGCTTGGGTCTACAACCTATGAGGTAGTGAAGCCGGGACAGAAAAGATCCAAGTGGGTGCTGCATATCAATCTCTTGAAGGAGTGGTGCCAGCGACCTAGACCACATACGGATGTACTCATGATCCGGCGTGTGCAGGATGAGGATGAGGTCGAGGAGCAGTACCTACCAGTGCCATCAGAGGGCGCCCTTGACCTCAGCCATCTTCCTCCGGCCCAGCGAGCTGAAATCCATCATCTCGGCAAGCCAACCTTGTTCAAGGAAAAGCCAGGATTCACCCGTCTGGTGGAACATCACATCACCCTATGTGAGGGGGCAGTTCCCCGTCGCAGGAGTTATCGTATTCCAGAAAGATTACTGACCACACTGAAGGAAGAAGTTGACCAGATGGTTACCATGGGCATCGTTGAACCATCTAAGAGTGACTGGTGCAGTCCAGTTGTCTTGGTGCCGAAGAAAGATGGAAGTCTCCGGTTCTGCGTCGACTTCAGGTATTTGAATTCGGTCTCAAAATTTGATTCATACCCTACACCGAGAATTGATGACTTAATTGACTGTTTAGGTGCTGCAAAATGGGTAACAACCTTGGACCTTGCTAAAGGCTATTGGCAAGTTCCCCTTGGTCACGCTGCCAGAGAGTTAACTGCCTTCCGGACCCCCTGGGGTCTCTTCCAATTTTCCGTGATGCCTTTTGGATTGCACGGAGCGCCAGCGACATTCCAGAGATTGATGGACCAGGTGCTGGTAGGCACCAGTGGATACGCCGCTGCGTACCTGGATGACATCATCATTTATAGTGCGTCCTGGGCAGAACATCTCCAACATCTGGAAGAGGTGTTACAGCGGATAGAGACGGCAGGTCTTACCATCAATCCGACCAAGTGTGCTATTGCCAAGAGGGAGACAGAATATCTGGGCTATGTGATTGGTGGAGGGGTTATCAAACCGCAAGTGCAGAAGCTGGAAGCTCTTCTGAGATGTCCCTTACCTCAGTCTAAGACCCAGGTACGATCATTTTTGGGCATGGCCGGGTGGTACAGAAGGTTTGTACCCAATTTTTCTCTTAGGGCGGCTGCCCTTACTGATTTGACGAAGAAGAACTGTCCAGTCAACGTCCAGTGGTCTGAGGAGGCAATAAGGGCCTTCCAAGACATACAGCAGGCGTTGTGTAATGAACCTGTTTTATATTGTCCTAACTTTTCCAAGCAGTTTGTGTTACAGACGGATGCCTCTGATACAGGCTTAGGGGCGGTGCTTCTCCAGGGTGAGCCAGGTCAGCGGCATCCCGTGGCTTACATTAGCCGTAAATTGTATCCCAGGGAGGTGCGATATTCTACAGTGGAGAAGGAGTGCCTGGCGGTGAAGTGGGCCCTGGACGCCTTCAGGTACTACCTCTTGGGTCGGGAGTTCCTCCTGGAAACGGATCACCGGCCACTGCAGTGGATGGATCGCATGCGTGACACAAACGCACGGATTACCCGCTGGTACCTCTCCATGCAGCCTTTCCGGTTCATCATCAGCCATATTCCTGGACGAAGTAACGACACTGCTGACTTCCTCTCACGCTTGCCAACGTGAGACCAGAGGTGGGGGGGTGTGTGACGGTCTGGATGAGACCGCACAGAAACGGTGCCAGTCCGGCACAGTAGACAACGATACACAATACACTCAACGCACGGTACACGGACATTCAAATGCAAAAACATTTTAACGGACATACAGAATACATACAAGAGACTTTGATACATGGTAAAGACATTTATTTTGTAGGGAAACATCGAGAGGGATAAGAAGTGTAAGTTACCAGCGGCATGCGCAGTTGAGCTAGTGTCCAAGGCTGTAAAAACATCGGTCCCGGAGAAAAGGGTGCCGACGGGAGATGCGGAATCTTTATTTGGTTCCGGGGGGAGATTGGGCAGGTTTACTCGGTTGGTAGTAGGGGGGATAACGGAGATCGCACTTGTCAATCGGCAGCTGTGTTGTGTATGTATTTTGCTACAGGGAAACCTGATTGAAATGCATGGACTTGATATGAAGCTGTTTGTATCTTGTATGATGACCCATTTTTCTATTAGAGTGTTTCATGTATTTTGTATACTGATTGATTTATGAAGTGTACCCCCTATCTGTAAATGGTGTTGGTCCCTGGTGTATATGTATCGGTTGGTTTGTCAAATGTGGAGAGCTGGGGGTTTTACTCTGATAGAGAGAGTGGAAGCACTGCTGATTTTTGCCCTCCTGTGTGTGAGGCCAAGCAGATGACTGACTGAGCTGGATATTCTTGTCTTCACTGGGGGGGGGAAGCTTGTACTGGGGATTGTAAATACTTTTGTCCTGCTTTCTCTATAAAGCTCCTACAACTACTTTGTCTCTGAGTTTTGGTCAGACCCACCCGCACACGGCGACACCGCTCGGTCCCGTTACACCCATGACGGTGACTAAACAACTGCGACAATTCCCTTCTTTCACTCACACACACACACACACACACACACACACACACACACACCAAACAGGGCCACCATCACATAAACACTTGAAGCAGCTTTGGGTGGATAAGGCCATTTTCACCAACCCAGTTTCTAAACAGTGAGAGGCGATCAGACACTAATACAGGGACAGCAAGCCCTCAGAGTGCCCCTGAAGCCACACAAAAGCCCCCTTTCCAACCAGACGCCAAACACTGCGGCTGCCAAGAGCCGGGGACTACAAGCCCTGAGCCTATTAAAGTCCCATTGGCTCATTCAGCGGGACACAGAACACAAAGGAGGCCCACTGAAACCTAAACAAACAAGAAGGAGGGTTGAGAGGAGCACACTTCAGCCCACATGGTGTGCGTCTGTGTGTGCGTCCGTGCGTGCATCTGTGTGTGCGTGCGCCCGTGTGTGCCTATGTGTGTGCCTGTTTGTAGATGTTTTTGGTATAGACTGGAGCACAATGTGCATATTCTCACAGGGAATGGTGGACGTGGTCTTATTCATGCCTTGCATGGGGGGGGGGGGGGGATGCTGCACCAATAAAAAGACTATGCAACAATGATGGGGCCGTGTGTGTGTGTGTGTGTGTGTGTGTGTGTGTGTGTGTGTGTGTGTGTGTGTGTGTGTGTGTGTGCGCATATATTTTATGGGGGGGGTCTGTTGTGTACAGTAAGGCCCCATGTTGATTGCGATCTCAGGCTTTGTGAAGTGGTCTCCACCCTAGCCCTGTATGTGTGTGTGTGTGTGTGTGTGTGTGTTTGTTTTGTATGAGGGGTCTGTTGTGTACATACAGTAAGGCCCCATGTTGATTGCGATCGCAGGCTTTGTAAAGTGGTCTCCACCCTAGCCCAGTGGAGCTGTTCATTAGCTTGTGAGCTCATAAACGGCGGTCGTGTAAATGCTGTCTGGAGCCACACAGTGACGGGACACACAGACACGCTGTGTGTGTGTGTGTGTGTGTGTGTGTGTGTGTAGGGTTATGAATAAGTGTGTGTCAACAAGGGTTCAAATGCTGCTCAACCAGAACCCATATTGGTCTCTTAAGTAATCCCAGTTCCCCCATCAAAGGCCTTCAAACAATCCCACATCGCCGAGTGATCCTATTCATCTCTGCATAGCACTCCCTCCCTTACCGTGTCCCTGCTAAATATACACTTGAACACTAGGAACCCAATTCATTCATTCAGACTGCTGTCCTTTGGAACACCCCATCATCTTAGATGAACACAACAAGATCTGTGGATAATTGGTTAGATATTATTAAAGAGATCCATGAGATGGAGAGACTAACCTTTCCATTGCGTTTGCGAAATGACTTGTATATTAGAAGATGGACAAAATGGAATCTGTATGTTTAGGTAGGGTTGTGATTATTGGTTGACTTTTGATATAATTTGCCATTTCATTTTCCTTTCTGCTGCTGTATATTATTTAAATACTTGTATGTGACAGCAGCTCCTACGCCATGTAGTGCATGTCACAATATTATGTTGTACAAAATGAATGTTGTTGTGCCGACACTTAACTTATACTTGTATGGCTGTTCAGTACCATTGTCTTTCACAGAAAAACTCACAGGACCAAGACAGGCCTTTTAACAGCAGTGGATACTACAGATGCTCCAGGTTCAACAGGTCTATGGGGCAGTGTGGGGGAACAGGCCTATTACTGCTAGTGCTGCAAGCACCTGGGATGAGCACAGTGGAGGGGAGGGCTGTCAAACTGAATGGGACATGGGGAGGAGAGAGAACAGAAGAGACAAGAAAAGAGTGGACAGGAGAAAAGAGAGGAGGAGGAAGAGAGGACAAAATGAGATGAGAAAGAAGAAGATGGAAAGACCAAACACGGAGAGGAGAGAAGAAAGCAACATGAGAGAGATAGCAGGAAAAACAGGACAGGAGTGGAGAAGAGAGGAGAGAACAAGAGAGGACAGGAAGAAAGAGGAGAGGAGAGAGTTAACAGGGGCTGTTCCCTGCGGCCGAGCGTGACAAAGGCAAAACAAACATGAAGCTGTGAGGTAATGGTCCAGAAACAGCAGAAAGAGCTTCTCTTCCCCCCGTGGAGAGGGCCAGCCAGGCCAGCCACCCCCACCTACCTCACCCACACAAGCAGAGGAGGCCATGGGGCAGACAGGGGAGGTGAGGAGGGCAGAGGAGAAGAGAGAAAGGAGAGGTGGAGAGGAGAGAAGAGAAAAACAGAGAAAGGAGAGGTGGAGAGGAGAGAACAAGAGAGAAACGGAGAGAAGAACAGAGAGAGGATACTAGGATACATACTAGCACACAGTGGGCTAATTCCAGGCAGTGTGTACACAGTTACAGTTCTGAGAAATAGGAACAGTGGCCCGGAGCTAGCCTCGCAGTGAGACAAGTTCCTCTAACACCCAAACATCTGTCTGAAGGCTAGTGGATCAAATACACGGACACACAGAGCCAGTGACGCTAGCTCCTTTGGGGGCTAACCACTGAAGTTTTCTACACAGTGACAGTTCTGAGGAGCAGGAATGGTGACGTGTAGCTACCCTTGTGGTCAGACTGGTTTCTCAAACACACACACACACACACACACACACACACACACACACACACACACACACACCCCTATCTGACAGACACACACTCTGCCTGACTGCTAAAGATAATACACGTGAGGTCATGTGCATCGCTGAAAGAGGAAGAGAGATCAGACAAGCGTGCACGTCAGCAAAACAAAGAGGCCTCAGGCAGACTAAACACTCCCAACATAACCTATATTTTACTTCTAGGTGGGGCACAGGACAGGCACAGGACAGGCACAGACCTGGATATGGATATCTTATGGTTAAGCACAGGGACAGGTCGGTTCAAAGAGGAGCAGCACAAATGAAAGACTCCTATCTCTCCCCCTCTCTCTCGCTCTCTCTTCTCTCTCCCCATTCTCTCTCCGTTTCACTTCCTCTTCTAGCATCTCAGGAAGTCTTCAGAGGGCCACACCTTTCCTCCAAAGCACTCGGCCACATTCCTGCGCTAATGGAAGTTTCGACGCGGACCAACAACCCTCAGGGCAGGCAGGCGCACACACACACACACACACGCACGCACAAATACCCTGTCCATCTGCCATATGGAATAATGGTGATAACAGGTAGAGTGGGGAACTGATGGTTAAGAGTTCCCTCGCTTGAGCCTGTTGCTGATTGGGCTAGCACTGGATAACACTACGTCATGAAGCCATGTTTGTTTCCTTCAGCCAGGAGGGCCAATCTGCCCTGCAACAGTGCTGCTCCCCCACGATCTTCACTGACGTGCTCCTCGTGTCAACGGGACTCTGAGGCCCACAGGACAGGGACTGCACACTACAGTCTGAGCTGCTTCCTGTGGTTGGACAGCTATTCGCTTATTCATGGTGATTTAACAGAGCCGAGCCCACAGTGGACGCAGAGAGAGAGAGAGAGAGAGAGAAAGAAGAAGAGGAATGAGAGAGAGAAAGACGTTAGCCAAACTTTCACAAAGTTTGCACCCCAGATGGGCCTCTGGATGGACAGAAAGACACACACACACACACACACACACACACACACACACACACACACACACACACACACACACAAAAGTAAACGACCAACAGAAAAAAGATCTCCCTCCCTCCAGATTGCAATCTCTCGAAGTCAAACATTAAATGCACCCAGAGCTCTGGAACTCAGGGAGATGGGGTGGGTGGGGTGGGGGTATGAGAATGATGAGAGACTGTGATAAGCCAGTCTAAACTGTCAAGGCCATGCATAGAGTATGAAGACTGCATCTGTGCACTAGGCTTCTGTCAGTGAGGTCCTAAAAGACAACTTTCGCAGTGCTATGCTACGTCTTGCTAACTGGCTGCATGACAGTGCTATCCAAAGTAGAGCAAGGTACTAAACAACACTAAGATCATGGGTTTGATAAAGAGATATTCTATACAAATATTCTATAAAGTGACTGACCATACTCAAAAGTGTGTGTCTGTGTGTGCTTGAGTCCCTGGTGAGAACAGGCTCTATCTGACCCTTAAATATTACAGAACAGGGCTCCATAAACTGGCTATAATTCTGCAGAGTAGATAGTGATCTAGATACACGAGTGGTCTGCCCACACACACAAGACAAAGAACTACAGGGAGGGTCCGTGTCTGAGCGATGATGTCACTCATTAAAGGGCCATAGGTCAAAGTTCACACTGAAGCAGTCAGGAAGAGAGGGAAAGAGAGCGAGAGAGAGCAAGAGAGAGAAGGTTCTCATTGTTCAAAGAGAAAAACACTGCCCTAATGTAATCACCTCCCTGTTCTCTTTCTCAGCACTTCAAAGGGGTTGATATAACAACCCCCCATGAATCACCTTCTTCTCTGACAGCAGTTCCTGAAGTTCATGCCTCTCTACAGAAGCCACCGACCCTGGCAGCCAACCACACAGCACACAGCAGCACACCACACCTGCCCCGATGACCTCTGGGATATGTAGTGATTTACAGCCCCTTAAGCAGAAGACAGGATGAGATGAGATGAAATGAGACTAGGCCACTAAATGGCTGTGCTACAGGTGTTCAGTGGTGTGGTCCTGTAACAGCAGCTTTAGGGCACAGAAAAACAGCCGCGCTGAGGTCATTATTCACTGCTTTATCTACATCTCAGTGCCATAACAACGACTTTTGTGCTCTCAGTGGATTGTCAGGAGTTACATCAGACACACCCGCCCACACACACACACACCACACACACACACACCACACACACACACACACACACACCCTCCCCTCATTTCATAACATGTTTACGTTGGACAGAAGTGCAGGTCAGGAAAGCCAGGCTAAGTGCAGGGTGGTTGGGCAGTCTGTGTGGGGCGCTGGGGGGGCTACCTTATGAAACGCCTCAACTACCAGGGAGGGATGAGGAAAGAGAGAGGGCGAGGCCGTCAAAGAGTTAGAGGTGGGGGGGGAGGGGGGGTTGGCGGGGAAAAGATAGACTTAGAGAGAAATAGAATAATAGGGAAAAGAGGGAGATAATAAAAGAGAGAGAAAGAGACAGCGAGAGAGATGACAGAGAGCGAAAGCACAGAGGTGAGTGGGGAAATGGTCCTTTTTCAAAGAAACGGAGCCCTTGAGGTCTGTCCAACAATAAGCCAGACTTCCCTGCTCGTCACTGTCGGCTCTTTATGAGTGGAAACCTGGATCCCTCTGGACGCCTGGTCTTGTCCCGCTCTACTTAAACGCTTCACTGGAGTGCTTTAGCGACCAGACGCCATGAGCTCTAACGATGGCGGCTCCCAGCACTGGACAGGTGGCGCAATCAGGCCGGTATTTTTTTTTTCAAAACCCTTTTGTAAGGGGAAGCTGCAGACTTAAGGAAACTGAGAAATAAACATGTGTCACTGTGTGTGTGTGTGTGTGTGTGTGTGTGCTCCTGAGGAAATAGGTTTGGCTTCTGTTGATGATGAGACTTGTGCAATGTTGAATAATAGAGATTGAAGAATAAACGACAATGCACCGTAGGCTATGTGATCAGAATCATCATGAGTCCATTGTCAGTGACTGTGGCAATTTCCACCCCTAACTAGGCTGATGCTCAGAGGCGATGCCACGATACTACCGCGATATTTGGAGAACAGCGTCTTGTGCCAACATGTGGACTTCAGAAGCAATGTAGAAGTAAGTATCAAAATAATATAAAATAAATGAACAAATATTGTGATACTAGGCGCTATTATATCAATATAATATTGTGCCTAAAAATATTTCAATGCAAAACTAATGATTTTGTCTCTAGTTTTAGCCTGGTGGTATGCAATAAACATACTGTTCTCATTAAGGCATTTTCTGATTATAATTAATAATAAATATCTAGTCTCCGGGAATCCGACATAGGCCTACTCCTTCAGCGTGGCAAACACTGATGCACTCCATAGCTGAGAGCCTAGTGAGGACCTTAGGCCTCCGCCAGGGCAGAAGAACTGAGACATGTTGATGATTCACATCAAGAGGAAGTGAACCTGGCTGATTCAACATTGCAACTCAATGGCTCACAACACACACACACATACACCCCACAGACGTGTTTGTGTGTGTGTGTGATCAACTTCTCCCTAAATCTTCAGTCGGAAAACTTAAACGAGGAGCCCTTGTTTGTGTGGCCTGGCTCCAACTACCACTGATCACCACATAAAAGCATCTGTTCTAATGAAATACAGCCATGACCAAGAATCACAGCCAACAAACAATCACCATAATGCACCATCACTTTTATCCTTCTACTTGTGTGTGTGTGTGTGTTTGTGTGTGAGTGTGTGTGTCTGATAGTGAGTGAGGGAACATGGTGAGAGGCCATGTGAGTGTGAGTGTGAGTTTGTGTGTGTGTGTGTGTGAGTGTGAGTGTGTGTGTGAGCGTGCATGCCGTACAGTGAGTGATCATAGAAGTGAGTGTGTGTGTGTGTGTGTGCGCGTGTCCATGTGCAATGCAAAAGGTGTCTAACCAAACAGAGAAAGACACCTTTGTTCAGTACAATATCAGAGCCTTGATACGGTCCCACACATACACACACAGACAGGCGTGCACACACACCAACACACAGCCATAGGCTGGCACGCACACACACACACACACACACACACTTAGGGTGTGTTTGAGCGATGAGGTCATTTTATGCTGATAAGCCTTGAGGAAAGATCTGAGGGTAGTAAAAGCAAAGAAGAAAAAAAGAAAAACGATCTGATGATGCCATCAACTCAACGCCAGGTGCAGAGAGCCAGCCTGCATACACACACACACACACACACACACACACACACACACACACACACACACACACACACAGGATCTGGTTTCAAGGCCAGAGTGTATCCGTGTGAGTGCAGGTGTGTGTGCTTTTCCAGCTTAGTCGGTTCCAGAGTCCATTTCCCTGGCTCCACACAGCATCTGTTGTATTTACATACATTTAGCAGATCCATTTGATCTAAAGATACATTCTGTAAGCTTTAGATATCCTTTGGTATACATGAATGTAAACCATGACCTTCGATGTGTGATGTTGTACCTTGCTCTAGCAGTTATGGTACAAACTTGAATGGATTTCAGACATTTCAGTGTTTCAGTTTCCAGGAGAATGAACATCCAGGCTTAACCTTGCCCTACCTGGAACAATCCGAAGGTGACTGGATTCATTTTATCTTGGCACAGCAGGGCATGACTTCACTCCTGCTCCAAACTAAGAGTGCTGCTTCAGATCTACCAAGCCCAAAACCTCAGTGTTTTCAGGGGCATGTTTTGCTGCTGTTATTGTTTTCATGTTGTAATGAATGCCTCCTTAGCTGTATGCTCACCCACATAATAAAGGTGGCATTGCCAGGGCCATTCTCTAGCTAGCTGAGCCACAGATTTTGGCCTTGCAAGCCGAAGCTCCAGTCAAAGGCCTTCCCTCTTTCTGCCTGCTTTCATGACTTGGGCCCTGCTCAATAGTGCCTGGTGGATCTGGTTATAGCTGGAGAGGGCTGCATAGTCAGATTAGCGTCGGGGGAACAACCGCCCCCTCCCCCCATTGCCTGGACTCAGTGCGGCTGGGAACTCTAACGGTCAGCACTCTCAACTGAAGGGTCTGCGTGTGGTCAAGAGGGAAGCGATAAGGCACAATGAAGACATCACAGTCAAAGCAACACTTCCTGTTTGTGACTCCCTGGAGATAGGAGCACAATCAGGGCATGACAAAGTGTGTGTGTGAGGGAGAGAGAATAACGGCAATAAATGAGCATGTGACATCTGTGCTGTAGTTCTCATTGCACTTGCAGTTAGGTTTGTTTGCGTTCTGACAGTTTCACAGTTTGAAATTCAGTTACTCTTGCCCGCAGCAATCCCAACAAACCCTGGCGAGCTCTGGGAGGGATGGTCCAGTGCTCTGGTCTGACGTGTTTTGGTTCAACAGTAACCAGTGGAGCAGTGTGATGTTATACTCCATGTTTCTGTAAATGTTGACACTTGCAACAAGCCAATAGTCCTTGAAGGCTACATTGTGTACCTCGTATGTGGCCATGATCTCTGGCTTCTGCTTATTGCTGATCAAACCAGCACATGAATGTGTGGGTGTGTGTGTGTGTGTGTGTGTGTGTGTGTGTGTGTGTATTTGTGTGTACAGAGGAGGGATGCATAGATACCTAACCGATACCAGGTACCGATAATAGAACTTCATTTGTCTATGCCGGTGTTCTATTCATTTCTCCTACCCAACTGTTTCCGGTAGGCAAATCTGATAGGGCAGCAAAAAACACCTCCAGCCTTCACAGTACGAGTACCAGTATATGAGCACAGTATTGGCCCTGTGTGTGTGTGTGTGTGTGTGTGTGTTTGTATAAGAATTAGGAGGGTACGTGTGGTCATGCTCATTTGTGTGTGTGTGTGTGTACATGTGCGTACACACGTGTGTCCGTAATGACTGAGGACTAGACACGGTATGTGTAGGTAGTGGATGTGTGTGTAGCAAGTGAATGTGTGTGTGTGTGAAGCTAGTGTGGGTCTGTGTGTGTGTGTGTGTGTGTGTAGTTAGAGGCTGTGTGTGGACAGAGCTGGGAGGAGAAGGACACCACCACCCAATGGGCTGCACCATCTAATCTGGCTGCCTCACGCAAGCAATTTCCCTCTCGATTCAACCACCTGTACTTCAAAGGCGGTCTGGAATCGGAGAGTGTGTGTGTGTGTGTGTGTGTGTGTGTGTGTGTGTGTGTGTGTGTGTGTGTAAGGAAGTTCCCTCCCTGGAATAGTTGTACGTTTCAGGGTGAATGTGTGTGTTTATGTGTCTGTGTGTCGGGACCTTCACTGAAATCTGTGTGAGAGAGAGATATGCATGCGTGTTTGTGTGTGTGTGTGTGTGTGTGTGTTTGTGTGTGTGTGTGTTTTCTGCCAGCAGGTTTAACCCAGCAGTCCTAATTACAGCTCTCTCTCCCTGTGTCACGGAACTGCATCCAGATGCGACATGTGGCGACTCATTGATCCGCGCGTCATGTGGCGTCATTCCCCCGGCCGCTCTCTACTTGCTCTGCTCCACACTGCTTCTGATCTCCACACCACTCAACCCATATGCCAGGGAGGGAACCAGGGGAGGGAGGAGAAGAGAAGGAGGAGGAGGAGATGGACAGGAGGGGAACCAGGGGAGTGAGGAGAGGAGAAGAAGGAGGAGAGGAGGAGAAGGCGTGTGTCTGCGTGTCTGCGTGTGTGTGTGTGTGTGTGCGTGCGTGTGCATGTATCCTTCATCATCTGTTCTCCACCACACTGAGAGCTGTGCTCAGACTAATGAGGGGGCTTCATCAAAGGTGACTAACACTCATTATGTATCCAGGTGTGCACAGGTAAGTGCCCTGGGCTATGCTGCCTGGGGGAGGAGAGAGGTGGTGGGGGGGGGGGGGGGGTTCAGGTTGTAAATTGCATGTCTGTCACAGGTGGGGGGATTCCCTTCTGAAACAGACAAGTAGCCGTAGCAATGAGCTGGCAACTGGACCACCCAATCAGATAAATGGTCTGTCTAAGAGGCTTCATGGGTCAGGATTTAGGCTGTGTGTCATCATGCTTTACAGGTGTGTGTGTGCGTGAGAGAGAGAGTGAGAGATAGAGAGAGATTTTGAGTGGTGTGACCGACTCCATAAGCTTTTTGCATAACTGACAATGTGCCGCTCCAGCCTATTAAAAAGCTTCTTTGACTAATATGTCACACACACACGCACACACGTACACACTCACAGACCCTGCATTTGCCATGTGACGCACCAGAGCTGCTTTATGGGCTAATCATATTATCTCCGCACTGCACTACCATGCCGTGTCTGGCCGCTGCACAAACGGCCTGCTGGGAGGGCAGAACAGCAACAACAGCAGCATCAGCCAGAGACCAGCCGCCTCAGGAACAATGCAATTTCATTTCTCTTCCCCTCAACATAACCAGCATCTGACCTCAGAGGCCCTCCTTGCCTTACCAAGAAAGAGATAAACAACCGAACAAACAAACAAACAAACAAGACTCGCCCAGGGAATACAAATTTGCCTTTCATTCAACAGGTGTCTCAGAATACACTCAACCTTAGGTGTTGCAATGCTAGCCATATAAGGATAAATGAGCCAAGATGCGGGTGGCGTGTGTGTGTGTGTGTGTGTGTGTCTCAACCGCTCAGCTTTGTCTCTCTGCATCGACATGTCATGCCATCATCAGCCTCTTGTGAGCTATGTTGGTTACGTTTTACCACATGCAGTGCTGCTTAGCTTGTCTCTTCTCAAGAGGGAAGTGGGTTGATCAGCCTTCATCACTTGAATACAATGGACACTGGACACAATATGCACACCTTATCTGGGCCAGATCTGGGCCGTATCTGGCCCGTACCCCAGCCAAAGGGAACTGCTGTCAGGTTAACATACAGCCTAGGCTGCTAGCTTCCTTATAGAGGATCGAAGAGAGGCACAGACAGCAGCCCTGAACGCTGGATTCATGATGGATCTGGGCAAGGGTGAGCAGTTATCAGATGTAATCTCTTTAAAACAGAATGATGATAAGATATAAAAAGATACACGTAGCACACAGCAGCTCACCCTGCATGCTAAATCCAAACCAAATCCTACACACACACACACACACACACACACACACACACACAAGCTAAACCCAAGCCAATCCTGTGCCTGGCCAGATGTGGGCTAGATTCATAGAGAGAGCGAGAGAGAGAGAGAGAGAGAGAGAGAGAGAGAGAGAGAGGACTTATCTCCCTGATGTTCCCCTTGTTTTCTGCTGCAGCCTATGCAGTGCTACAGAATCAGGAAGGAAGCAGGTTTGCTTGGTAAGCTACACACACATTGATACGATGGCCAAAGCTTAGATGTTTGGCACGGTTACAAAGTGGAGTTTGAGACACACACACACACACACACACACACACACACACACACACACACACACACACACACACACACACACACACACACACACACACACACACACACACACACACACACACACACACACACACACACACACACACACACACACACACACACACACACACACACACACACACACACACACACACACACACACACACACACACACACACACACACTTGTGTGAATGTAAACAACTGCAGGATCTTCAGGGACTTTGCCTCACTCGCCTGTCTGTCTGTCTTTCTCTTCCCTAATAAGCATTTTGAACCTCCTTCTCTGCTGACAATAGGCCTGCTCCCTGTGATACTGAAACAGATTATTATTATTCTGCACTCGTCTCCTGTCCTCTCCCTCCCTGCAATTCTGTACCTGAGGCCTCTTCCCTCCAATAAAAGTATACCAAGCAAGGAGAACCAGAGCTTTTATTATGCTTGTAGAGTAATATTCTGACACACACTTGTTCCTGAAAGAAGTGTACAGTACACACACAGACATTCAAAAGCACGTATGCACATGTGGGCACACACACACGCAGAGTTCAAACTTGTGTGGGTTGTAAATTTAGCTTTTTAATTAAACACGGCTATCATTTTCAAAGCACTCTGTGGTAAAGAGTTATACTATTATATATATTTCACTTGGGTGCGTTCCAAATATCCCCCCTTCCCCCATCCTCCTCCTCCTCGATCTCTACGGCAACCGTGCACATTAAAAGTCATCCCCACCCTTAAGAGCCCTCGTCCATGTAAACTGCCTCTCTGGTGAGTGTGCTGCTGGCTGCTCTGAAGAGCAGAGATATGTCAGGTATGCCATAATCACCGCCTCCAGCCCATGGGTAGTTGGGTTGGCTGAGTGTCTGTGGAACACAGGAGGCTGAGATGAAAAACATTACAAGTGTGAGTGGCGTGTGATGTGTGGATATTATTTAAGTTTGCTTGTGTATGTGTGTTTGTGTGTGTGTGTGTGTGTGTCTAAATGGGATGTCTTATTTCCAAATTGTGTTTGTGTGTGTGTATTTGTTTGCCTGGAAGCATTATCTAAGTGTGTGTTTGAGTGTGTACACACGTGTGTGTGTTTGTGTGTGTCCTCAGACTGGAAGGGAAGAGCGTCTTCAAAGCCACTGTCCAAAGATAAACAGTGGACTGGGCGTTAGCAGGCGTGTGTGCATGTCTCTCATGGCTGAACAACTCAGCCTAGACACAGTGCTAAAGCGGGGCTAGCGTCACTTCCCCAAGGAGACAACAGCTCTCAGAGAGGGACACACACACACGCAAAGTCAAGATCAATTACTCAAAACAAACACACACACACAAAAACACACACACCCGTAACCCTATACTGACAAGCAGACACACATACATGAATGCAAACGTCCCGTGAGGAATGTGAAGGATGTTAATCAGTTTGAACATCAGTTAATGATTGCAGGACATGTAGCACAAGGTCAGTTTTTTGCAGGGGAATGGCTAACAGTCAGAGATGGGGGGGGGGATTGTAGGAGTAAGGCAGTGGGAATCAACAACAGAGGATATGAAACTGAAAAATATGCAGGAAAAGGGAAACAATGGATGACGCCAAAAAAGAGGGAGGGGGGGAGTAATCTCAGAGTTCAGAGAGAGTGAGAGAAAGAGAGAGAGAGAGAGAGAGAGAGAGAGAATGAGATAGAGAGAAGGGGAAGAAGAAGTGTGAGAATGATACTGAGGCAAGCTGCCACAATAGAAGCCTGATGATGTCATGGCCAAACTACACAATGGCTTTGGAAGTTTTGGTGCTGGCCAGCCGCCAATCAAACCAGAAACCTGCGCAGGTATGAGAGGTGCGGTGGGAAGTGTTTCATTCCGTACACTGTCTACATCTTTCATGTAATTACTGATAACATTTCAGCCCATAGAACACCACGTTACTGGTGTTGCCTAATCAGAAACTCAAATGATACCACAGCTAAACCAACACCACTGCAAGGGACAGGTTATGACTCAAGGGAAAAAGCCTGATCTAGCTCACTAAGCCCAAACCAGAAGGATCTTCAGACAGTAACTGTCCATTACACTGGAGTCTCCTTCCTCCCCACACAAACACACACACACACACATTACACACACCTCATACTTCTCCAAAGTCTCTGACCCTTTCACACACTGATTACCAAACAGTCCGGAAAAAGGGGGGAAAAAAAGTACCATTTTGCATTTTACTGCCTCCTACCCTCAACAATTCACTCACCCCAGACCCTGTGTGTCTTCTGACCGTGCCTGTGACAAGGTGCTGAAAACCCTGAGCAGGAAGGTTGCCGTGCCAACAGGCCCTGCGTCAGAGTTCTTACAGTTCTTAATGCATTGGGTCTGCTGGTGTAGCTTTTGGAGGGCCGTAGCGTAGAAAAACTTGTTCAAAAACTTAAGCAATAGCAAAACTGCAAAGTTATGTTTCTCTATGCGGGGGAGTCAGACCAATTTGTTCGCTTCCACCGAGCTTGCTATGCTCCAAAAACAAAAATACATCACACACACTCATCCCACACACACACTACATCAATGAGCATGAAGCAAATTTGAACGGGAAAACCCACGTTTCACTGGCAAGATTAACGAGCACACAAAAGCCCTTGGAGGTCTCCATCCTCCCTCCTCTCCCCACTACTGCCTTATGAGAAAGGCATCCTTAACTGAGAAGAGCTTTTCTCATACTGGCTCTGAAACTACGCTTCCCAGAAACACCACTATAATTCAGAATCAGTGCTCCTTTACGCTGCCAAATTACTGTACGCCTACATTTTCACAGATCTGATCAGAGTACTAGGGAGTTTTAGCTCACAGTAACAAACATGCTACTGTACTGAGTCAACAACACTTTGGATAGTTTGCTAGAGATTGAATGAATTGGTATAAAAATGGTAACAGCTGCAGGAGTGGTTTTGTTAAATGGCTGCTGTCCCAGAAGAGGATCACTGAGCGCTCTCCATTTTCTGCAGGTTAACAGGCGACTGTAGCCTATTAGATTTGGGATAACCAGCTTTTAGTTGAACCTGAAACACTCAATGTTGACTCAACCATGACACTCGTCTCTAAATACAAACACCTCAAGGCAACATTAAATGAGTGACTTTACCCAACGCAGTATGCTCAGCTCTTGGCAATCCCCAAAGAGTTGTTTGAATTTTAGGTGTATGGTTTTTACTATTGTGTGACTTCACTTGTCAGAGTATGATGAGGACATAGGCTTGAATCCCATGCAGCATATCAAGTCTGAATTGTAGGCATATGCTATCAATGTAAAGTGGTGTGTAATCATAAAGTCACTGCCTTGACATCTAGGCTAGGGAGACCACAGGGGTCTACAACTCAACTGTAGACTTACTGTACTGCGATTTGATTGATAACAGACAGCATAAAACAAGTAAAATAATCTGCCCTGGCCAGAGTTAGACAGTGGTCACAGAGCAGTGCAGCTGTTTTCTGACGGTCACCTCTGCACCCTGAAGCCTTTAAAAACCCCAACGCCAGCATCGCCACACTCACCACACCGAGGTGTCAGCTGACATCAGCACTAGGGGACGTATATCAGCTACACCACAGAGACCAAAACATACACACGCTTCTACACACAAACACACACACAACCAAACACACCACAAATGTTCTCATACACACAGGCATAGCCTACATAAACACACACAGAGACACACAGAATAAAACACCAACCACGTCTTCCATATTTAAAACGCATAACTCACTCACATGTGACGTGAGCCAATGAAAACAATCACACCTCCAACAACTAAACTCGACTGAGAGGTATAAATGGGCCCACACAAACACACACACACACACACACACACACACACACACACACACACGACTAACAGTAACTTTCCACCCTAAGCCTACATCAGTGATAAGTTCTTATCCCCTGGCATAATCATTTGAATAGACACATTGGGTGTGATGAAATACGTGTGCGTGCGTGTGTGTGCGCGTTTACATGTATGCTAGCCCCAAGCAAGGGTGAAGCAACAGACAGGAAGCTAACATGGAGCAACAGGCTTCAGCTGTTGCTGAATAAGACAACTGAGTCAATGTGAACACACCCCAGCTCCATCTCCCCTGACCTCCAGCGACTGATAACAGGGCAGAATAACAAACACCACTAGGCAAATGCTGTAGGCCAGGGGTTTTGAATGGAAAATGGAGAGGGTGGGAGGGGGAGGCTGTCATGAAATGCTTCGTAAAAAGAACACACAGTATGGGTTCCGGCTACTGACTGTGCAGTAGGCCTCAACTGGAATTCATACAGTGTTGTGACTGAATGAGTGAATATAAATGTCTAGTGTGCGGGTGTGTGAGTGTGAGAGAGAGATATTTTCTGTATGCTGTGAGTGTATGAGATATTCTGTATGTTGTGACTGTGAGTGTGTGTGACGACCGAGTGACTGAGTGTGTGTGCGCGACTAAGACAGTCAGAGCACGCAAGAGGCACAGTAAGGGTTTTCCGAGGGGCCTCCACACTGTAAGGCAAAGGGGGCATTCCCATCTATGGAGACATTTCTGAGACAGCAGAGTCATTGACTGCAGCAGCGTGGGGGTGACATTATGCATTCTTCTCTGGGTCACCAGAATCGCCATACTGATGCCTTCTAAGCGTCACGGCAACAGCACAGCACAACACAACAACTCAGCCCTGTGCACTTCTCACACACAGGGAGTGAGGTGGCACAGCCAAGGCCACATTCATACGACCAAGGGTCAGGGCTGGCTCTGAAGGAAACGGGTGTAGAGAACACTGCAATGAATGTGCCGCAGTCTTCACGCAGGAAAAGCTGAAGTCAGCACGCACAGAGCACACAGTCAGAGGGAGGCATAAATAAAGGCCAGGGCGATTCGCATGCAAAAGTGTAAAGACTTGGGCAAAAGCTACAACAAACCAGCATTGATTAGCCTACTTGAATTTGACCTACTTATTACATTCCCCTCTTTACCCAGACTGGGGGGGTATGGTATTGAATCCAATCAAGGGTCATCTGATGACCGCTTTGACTTATTACCATGAAGTACTAATTCTGTTTGCCTCCAGACCAACACGCAATCAATTGCAAGGGTTTCCCGTGACAGAGCCTAGATATTTTTTATGGCCCACTGTATAAAGGCCCAGGTCAAAAGAAGCATTGTGTGTCTTGAGGGGCATACACGTGTTTACAAACTGCGTCGGTTATATTTGTCCCACGTGAGAGTTTATCTTATTATCGGGTAGATATTAGCTGGTAGTTAAATAGATTACCTACCAATTTAATAACGTGCAACTTCTAGTTCTGCGCCTTAATTAAACAAGTGTCAATGGGTTGGTGGTCACATTCCTTGCGGTATCTAAAGTTATCCTAAAGCTAAAGTCTCCATAGTAGACAAGAGTTCAGATTGAACTTACTCTGAGGTATGTTACATATTCGGACACAGTATGCTAAACGTTCGGTGCCAAATCAGGTGACACAAATAAAATATGCTAATGACTGCGGTCCGGTCCATTAAGTTAACCTTCCGTCAATAGCTATTAGCAACCTAAGTTTCGCTAGGTTACAGCACCACCATATAAGTACAAAAAAATTATATGCTAATAAATAAGTCAGAACGAAACAAAAGTCCATTTTACTTTAACATGACCGTTCACCCATGACTTTCACTAGGCAATCCATAAACTGATAACATTTTTAAAGTTCAGAAATTCTTCAACCGTGTACAAAAAGACAATGGTTTGTGCTAATTTTTTGCCAAACTGTCAGCGATGGTGTGGGCTAACGTTGACAGCGTGGGTTAACGTTAGCCACATACAATGTACATATGTCACCCGTGAGAACTGGACAAGTACCGACATAACTAAATAATAAAAACAATATTTTTACCTTGCGGTCCGTAGGTTTTCCTTGTGGCTTCTTAAAAAATGAAGTTCTTGCCGTGAAAAAATATTCTTCTGAGTCCTCTTCTAAACTACTGTAACCACTGCTCATTGTGCTCGTCCACGTCATTTGAGGAAGAGACTCCAATTTTCAAACTTTGCCACATCAATAAATTGAACGAATCAACTATGATTTCTTCCTTCAGACACAATAACGAATGCTAACAAGCGATAGTTCCTACGATACGTGGGTTTAATGTGTTATCTTTAAGCGAGAAACGTTTGTAGTTTAGTTAGTCACACCTCCGACCTCCACTTCAAGCAATCCAATGGCTGACTGAAATGTACACCCTATGGTAAGTTAAACGTTTCTTTAAAAAAAATATGAGCTACCTCTTGACAACGGACGCTGTATTAACGGACGCGAATACTCCATCGATTGCCACGGCACATGAATGCGATTTTTAAATTCACTTCTATCTCAAGTTTCAACAAGGCGTCAAGACTCAACCAACACACATCCGAAGTAGGCAACTCATCCACGTACTGCTGCAGAGTTGCGCCTTGCTGCTGGAGCGCGCTAGAGAACACACCCACCGGCTTTCACAAAGAAAGTCGCTTCCTTCTTAGCCAATCGCATTTGAGGTTCAGTTTCCTGCTTTTGAAAGGAGATTATTGCTGAGGTGTTAAATGCGCACAGAAGGCCGAATATGTAGGCTTCAGAGGCAATTCAGAGGCGTTAGTCTGCTGAAGACCACCATAAATGAGCTATAGCCTAACTTTAGAATGTGTAGGTCGAGGATGGGAGTTTCACCTGCCTGAATTATGCAACAGACAAAAGTCACTTTTCTTCTTCTGAGTAACAGCGCCAGTCAACTCTTATCCCTCCAACTAAACTAAGTTTACATCGCGGTCAAACGTGCTAAATGCAAGGCACTGAGGAAACCTTTGAAATCACTATGGTACATGCAGACCATATAAAAACTGTCCAGTGAGTCCTTAATGATAGTCTGTGAGTGTGTCTGTGTAGGAGTGTGTGTGTGTGTGTAGGAGTGTGTGAGGGAGAAAGACCATTGTGCACCAACATTTTCCTGACAACTTGCTTAACATTGAGGTGTGAAATATCACACTGGGTCACTCCTTGTTGTGTTTGAGCAAGTCACTCTAATCTGCAATAATGTCGCAAAACATGACCAAACCTGTTCCTGTACGCAGAGGCGACTGTATTAGGGTCAGGGAAATGAGATAAGCAAGCGCCACTCGTTTTACAACCTTCTCACATTTCAAGCTCCGGACTGTGCTCTAATTTAGCCAGTTCACCAGTACTTCCACTGGACAGGAAAAGTACTTTATCAACTAAGCCCCCATGTCTGCGTTTGATATCCATGATCCATGAAAGGCAGTAACAAATCAGCCAATCTGAAAATTACAAGTCGTGTGAGCCTGGTTTCATTTTGGGGTGAACGCCACTGCCAAGAACAGTTTATGATAATCCCTCCCTTTGCCCACTTCTTTATTTATGACACATGCTCTCTCCCCCTCGAGTTCCTATCCCTTTCTCAGAAAACTTCAGCAACCTCGTTATTTGTTGCTGTGTGGATTGAAGTGGAAAGATGCCTTTTTACCCTTGTGGGTACAGCATACATCAGCCACACTGCAAAGTCAGTTGCTGTCTATATGTAAGTGAAATCTGATGTTTTAGTGGGTACACATATTCAAATTCACCCATTTTATAAGGTATATACTTATATACTGACCTGGGCAGTATTTCAGGAATGTGGTTTAGTGACAAACCTGGCTTAGTTAAGTCAGAGTAAGTGGTTAACCTCCCAATAGAAGAGTCCTAAGAAGCCAGATGGCTCTTCTGTTAGAAGGTTTACCAATTGCTCTGAGTTGACTTGCCCGGTTTGTCACTAAACCCCTGTTTGAGTGGGTATAGAGCCTACTTACATACTTATACCTGTTTTAGTGGCTATAAAGCCTACTTACATACTCATAGAAACACTACTTTAGATTTCTAGATTTTGTAGACTTTGTTCCCCTCAGTCAGTGTGGCATTATGGATTGCATTAGCGGACAAATGAAAGCCATTACTGCCTCTCTCGGTGGGTTGTGTAATGATAAGCCTGCGCTCATGGAGGTGACCACAGTGAAAAGTGCACAACGCTTGATTTACATGTGATGTCAGCTGCCCTAAGGCCTACTACCACAGTTACAGACACACAACCACACACACACGCACGCACGCACGCACGCACGCACGCACGCACGCACGCACGCACGCACACACACACACACACAGACACACACACACTCTCACTCACACACTCTCTCTCTCTCTCATACATATACAAATAAAACACACAGACATACATGTAATTCTCCCTCATGTATGACAGTTTGACACACACACACACACACAATGTAGGCTAGCCCACCAAGTGACCGGAGATTGTTGACGTTCCATTCAGTGTCACTCTTCCTCCCAGCAGAGCCAGCAGCAGCAAACCCACACAGGGTCAGAAGAAAGCAGCGGGGAACATCTGCAGCCAATCAGCACGAGGAACAACTACTCCCCACAAACTGCAGGTTACGTTCCCCAAGGGGTTGTGGCAGGACAGTGCTTTATTTAAAACCTCCACAGCACCAAGGGATACTATTTATGACCCCCGCCAATGACAGCTCAGACAGCAGCCAGCTCTGGGGTGGATGTGGAACAAATGTGGGCCACACCTGGGCCAGGTTTGGTTCCGGAGTCTGCAGCTCGCTGGATAGGAGCAGCCAGGCCATGCTAACCAAAACACTGGTGCTGGACCACATAACTACAACACAAAAAAAGTCAGCACTGATTCAAAGGGTTTTGTGGGCTGGTTTCAGACACTCAAAGGGAACATGGAACAATCTTGTCAAAGACAGCATTTGACTTTAGAACGAATGAGGCCCTGATCTGATGCAGAACCAATGGGTCTAGGTCAGATGTGGGTTGATGTGCCTTCAAAATAGCAAACGAAGTTCACTGTGAACGTTTGTGAATACACACAAATGGTCAGAGAAGGTAGTTCTTGGCGAACAACAAACATGGACCCTGGACTATGGTTACAGTCTAAATCGAACAATTTGGAATGGTTACACAAAAACATTCAAATTCAAAAGTTCAAAGAAAATGCATTTGTTTTCTGTTCAATACATTTCAACACACCTCAGATCCTGACTTAGATCCTGACAGGCTCTGTGTGTGTCATGCCATGTCCTGGGGGGGGGGGGGGGTCTGAGTGTGAGGCCGAGATCCAGGAAAGCACACATGGAAACTCACTCTCATCCCCTTCTCATTTCTTCCCCTCTGCCTCAGGCCACTCTTAAACAATAGCAGCCCGAGACCCCCCCCCCACCCCCACCCCCTTCCAGAGTCCGGAGGCAGGAGAGCTGAGAGCCAGCCAGCCAGCCCTCCAGTCCTCCTGCCCTCCATCCAGCCAAGCACAGGCTGTCTTACTGGCTGGGATCCACAGCTCTTTATTACACATCGCCCGCATTCCTCAGGCTCCTAACACTCCCAGCATACGCTGTTCCACTGTTTACGTGCCGGAATTTTCTTTCGTTTTGAAAAGAGGGTGGGGGGGGGGTTGATGTATGTGTGTGGAGGGGGTGGAATGTCCTGTAAAAGCCTATTGCGACTTCCTCCTCTGTGGTTCTGACAGTAAGCCCCCTGTGGAGTCCACCTTTCCCCACAAAGCTGCTCCCTGTCCAGGCTAGCGGGTCACCAAGGTCCTCCTGCAACCAGCCCCCCCACCCCTCTCACCTTATAACCCTCACACAAAGGTGTCTTGTGCGGGGTTAAGGTGAGGTAAAGACCTGGGAGAGGGTGTGGAGGGGTCTAAGCAGTCTGAATACAGTGCTTATCCTCTGTCTGAGGAGGCTGTGAGAAGGGTTAAAGAGTTTAACTACTCTCATTGTCTGGAGTGGTAGTTATTCTGGGACCAAAGTTTGTAGACTTGTGGTTTTGGTACGGATTAAGGTCTGTGAACATGCCACGTGGTAGTTAATGAGCAATACACTTTTTCTTTGGAGGATAGATGCATTTTTGCGTCTATCATAATCAATCCTAAATATGTAACATATCATTATGGATCAGCATTGACTGAACAATCATTCAACAAATGTAGTACTAAATTCCATATAGTTTTCTTCAGAGGAGAATGAGCTTTCTGCTTATACCAGTTGTACATGTATATGTGCACTTTGAGCTGAAACATGTTATCCATCTGACAAAAAGAAGACTTTGAACCATGACCTGATAATATTTTCTATTTACATAACTGTAAACCAAAATGAGGTCAGTCGGAGGCGTTTCATTCTTCCTTTTTTGCGCCTGCAAAATCCCAACAAATCAATCCCATCTTTCTACTCCTGAATTAAGAAATAAATGATTTCATCCTCTGACCCATGTGTATGGTGTAGACCTTTCAGAGAGCATGCTTCAAAACCTAATCCCATCCTACAAACATTTCCCCATTGACTAGTATCCTTTTCCCCTCTTAATGTCAGTTAAATAAGTCTCCTGTTGCATGAACACAATAGAATAAGATGAAAACTCTCTGTCAGCTTACTCAATCTCCTGTCCCTTTAGGCTCCCAGACCTACAGTTCTCCGGTTCTCTCAGCTGCGCTGGGTTCTCCCGTTGTAACCGCGATGCTTTAATAACCTGGAGGCACAGTAACTCAGGGATATCCTGACAGCTAAGACCCGATCAAAGACTCAGTTTTTCTATGGTATGAATCCGATGCATTCACTCATGTCACTGGATCTGTCAGTGAATACACCTCAGAATAAACCAGTTTGCGGTTGGTAGAGGGCCATTATAGGCTCTCCTCCAGCGCATAAACACACTAAAGTTATTCGCATTTCTATGGGCAATTAGAGAAAAAGACTGGTGTACACCACAGCTTCTGCTAAGATAAAAGGTAATGCCATACTTGTGGTGTTCTCAGTGAGCCTCTGTAACCACCTGAAGGGCTTTGTCAGCTTGTTGACGAAACAGATTTGAATCTGTTTTGAATGTAATTTTTCTCCATAATCAGGTTCTTTCAAAGCCTCACGCGGTGTCTCTTCACTCTGTGGGCTTCAAGAATGATGAAGGCAAAAAAAACTGTCTGAAGCCACAGCAGGGAATGATGCCAGACGCTCAGGTAAAAGAGCACACACACACACACACACACACACACACACACACACACACACATAAAGACACACACACACACACATAAAGACACACACACAAATAAAGACACACACACACACACACACACAACCCCCTCCTCACATGCACACAAAGAGGCACAAACCCAAATACATACACAAATACAAACCCAAACACACACACACACACACACACACACACACACACACACACACACACATACACACACACACCTCACATGCACACACAGAGGCACAAACCCAAATACATACACAAATACAAACACAAACACACACACACACACACACACACACACACACACTCTCTCTCACACACACACACACACACACACACACAACCACAGGTGGTGCACCCTGATGGAAATCAAAGCCTCTCTTTCCCAGGGAAGCCCTCAGATGTAGACAGGCAGCGAGCGCCTGCCGACTAGAAAGGAGGCAATTAGCCGAGCGACCACACTGCTTCTTCTGCTGCTGCAGACACAAAGGGCCCACCGGCACCCACACAAGCCCCTCTGAGCAGGCAGGTTCAGGCTCGCGCGCAGGCAGGCAAATACAGTACGTATCACTGGGACCGCACGGCTCTTTGAAGCTCGAACTTGCCCATCAATACATTTCACATACATACTGTACACCGGTTTGAGAAGATAAAAAAAGGTCTGAACTTTAAATCCCTGCCGTCTCCGGGAGAAGAAAGGAAGCCATGAATGTTTGCAGTGGTTCCTAATCTCTTCCTCATCTCGGGGCAAACGCTGCCACTGAGATTAACACGGCAGCCCTGTCAGGTCAAGCATGGCTTCTGTAAACACCTGGGCCCATTCAGACGTACAGGAGGCACACAATGCTACTCTGATTTGAAGGGCTGGGCTGGGCTGGGTAGAGCAGAGCAGAGGCGGATGAAGATAAGGAGAATGGAGAGTCAGAATAGAGGCTAACTATGGGCTCAATGATCAGTGCGGTGATGGTTGATATGGGTGACCTGCAGCAGACATGTTTGCAAGTGTAGCTGACCCACTAACTGTGTCCCGCAATTGTTTTCTTTGGACAAATATTAGCTAGAGGAAGTTGGGAAGTTGTTGTTTTAACCAGGTTGCTGTTTAAAGAAGTGAGGTAAAGAGTGGTATCGGTGTCAGATACACTCTGATACACGTACACTCACAAAGAGCTGCACACACTCATCCTCTACAGACACAGAGGCACATAATAATAATAATTCCGGAACAGCCACAGATTATGCTTGCATGTGAGTATCAATGGACTGTTTTATAGCGGTTTACGTGTCTCAGTTTTTCAACTTTTATTAGACCCTTTGGAGGAATTCATGCCGAGACTCAAAGGAAAACTGTACGACTTTCTCTATTAAATCATTTTAATTTGAACTGACGACACTATAACCAAAGCCACACAGAGGCTATTGCTTACTGTGTCCATATTGTGCACTGACCTGCCTAAACCTGACTTTTATGACTTTTATGCTTTTACACAGGCCGTGAAATCTGGTGGCTTTCAAATGAAAATAATATCAGCGCACAATTCTGCAAAGAAGAAATGAAGATGGATTATGTTCATGTAAACCACAGCTGTGGCATTAGGTCGGCACCCCACTGAGTTTAGTTAAGGTTGCTATGAGGTGGAGGGTCTGAAATGACTCGTTTGGAACGTTAGACGTCTTTTAGAACCCTGGAACGGTAAAACTCTGCTGAAGTTTGAGATTCTGATTCCACTCTTAATTCAACCCTTATGACTGGGGCAAGAGTTGGCAAAGGTCAAAGAGAAACACATGCAAACACTTACTGATATAACCATTCACGCACCCACAAAGTCATATTTACAGTACACAGGGATAGGAGAATGTGCACCCACACACACACACCCACACAGACACACACACACAAACCTACGATATTAGTCATCCATGCATATACACACAATCACACTCATGCACATGTAAGCACATCAAGTATACACACACACTCACACACTTACAATATGAAAACCAATCACACTCATGCACATGTAGGCACACATATATACACACACACACACACACACACACACGCACACACACACACACACACACACACACACACACACACACTCAAACGCACCTTAGTGAGAATATCACACAAAGTTTACACAAATGCGTTTTATTACTATTTGATTTCAATGTCACCATGACAACTTCTCCCTGTATTTCTCCTTGTTTAGGAATCCCTCTGCGAAATTTCACGGGTCTGTTTGACCGCACTCTCTCAATCACTGTCCACTCACTTTGTCTTTGCTCAGATTCTTCACAGAAAGAGTTTCATCTCCTAAGTGACCAACTCGTTTCATAAGCTCTTTCCGAGACATAATAAAAAAAACTGCTAAAAAAAACCACATTGAGTGCAAACACACTCAGAGAAGGAGAGCTGAAGGTTTTCCCTTCTTCACAAAAAAGGTGAGGTAAGTCGACAGTTTGCAATGTGATTAGACATTCATAACGCACAGACCCTGTCTGACACAAACAAGTCAACACCAGAGTTGATACTTAACCTGACCCAGCTGGCTAGGGGAAAGACCATAAGGGAAGGGTGATTAGACCCTCTAGAGACGTCTGTAATCTCACAGAGAATGAGAGAGAAAGAGAGGGATAGAGTGAGACAGAGAAAGAGAGAGAAAGAGAGAGCATGCATGAGATGACAAGACAGTGAGATAGAGGGCAAGGGAAAAAAAGTTTGTCTACCTACACTACGGTAAGGTGTGTTTTTTCCGGTGTGTGTGTGTGTGTGTGTGTGTGTGTGTGTGTGTGTGTGTGTGTGTGTGTGTGTGTGAGAGAGAGAGAGAGAGATAGAGAGAGAGAGAGAGTGTGTGTGTGCGTGCGTGTGCAAATGTGTACTTGTGTGAGCAGTCAAGAGCTCTATACATAAAATACAGCTACAGATTGTAGCCAACGCAGAGGTCAAATGTCAATCGTCATTGGCATCCGAAATACCCCAGTTGCTTGACCTCCATGGGTCACAGGCTTAGCGCCACCAGAAGGCAGCCATGTTAGCATTCCTTCTGTCCACTCTCTCCCAGTTAACCTTGCTTGCCTTTCCCAGTATCCACACAATGCCCTACAAACATCATGCCTCAGGTCTACATGGATGCAGACGTTTGGGTTAAGCAGGGAAAAAGAAAGAGAGAGAAAGAGAGAGGGAGAGAGAGGGAGAAAGAGAGAGGCTGACAGAAATGGAATTTCTGCTAGAGAGCTAGAGAGGAAAGTAAAGAGAGAGAGGGAGAGAAAGATAGAGGGACAGAGAGACACAGATAAGTTATGGAAGAAGATTCTATTCATTATTTAGTGCCATAAAAATGATTGTGGAAACACATAATACAGGCATGTTAAGGAAGTGAACGAGAGAGAGAGAGAGAGACAGAAATGGACTGCGGTATGTGCAGGTAGTTGTGTGTGTAGCTAGTGGATATATGTGTTTGTGTGTGTGTGTCTGTGTGTGCGGTGTGTGTGTTTGTGTGTGTGTTTGCGGTGTGTGTGTGTCTGTGTGTGTGTGTGTGTGTGTGTGTGTGTGTGTGTGTGTGTGGATCAGTGAGACACCCTTTCATAAATCAGTCTGAGACCACAGAGTTCCAGCCTCACTGTCAGAGTGTCAGAGATGGATGAGAGATGGTGTCTCTTCTCTTTAGTCAAACTGTCCTTTACACTTCCAGGAACACCACAGTGTCTTCTAAACACAGACAGCAGACCACCATGTACTTACGTCAGAGGTGGCATGAGAAAGAGAAGGTTAGAGAGAGAGGCAGAGAGAGAGCCAGAGAGAGAAGGCTTGGCAAAGAGAGAGGAAGATAGAGTAAGAGAGACAAAAAGACAGAGAGGAAAAGGAAAGAGAGAGAGGGGTAGAGAGAGAGAGTAAAATGAAGAAGGAGAGAGCAAAGAACAGATGCAGACAGACAGAGACAGAGACAGACACAGAGACACAGACAGACACAGAGACAGACACAGACACAGACACAGAGACAAAGACAGACACAGACACAGACACAGACACAGACACAGACACAGACACAGACACAGACACAGACACAGACACAGACACAGACACAGACATAGACACAAACCAGACAGAGACACAGAGACACAGAGACAAACAGACACAGACACAGACAGAGACACAGAGACAAACAGACACAGACACAGACACAGAGAGCAGCAGGGATAAATTCCAGCCCTGATCCCAGTCAGAGCTGAAATGAAATCAGGGAGCATATTGGATTTAGCGGATTACCACGCCCTGGCATCACAGGACTAGCCCTGCCATGGAAATGCCAGTGGTCAGTGCAGAGGATCACTTATATGTGCCTACGCACCCTTTGAAAACGGCAAACAGAGAGTGAATCCTAAAACTAGTATGAGCCCGACAAATGCACATGCTAGTTATGCACACAGAATATACACAGGTGATAACAATGTGCGTATAGGCATCAGTGCAAACTCCTGTGTTCAATACCCTACCCAGCATCCTAGGCCTGTGTGTGTGTGTGTGGGTGTGTTTGCGTGTGTGTGTTTCCCTGTGTGTTCTTGCGCGTGTGTGTGTGTGTGTGTGGGTGTGTGTGCGTGGATGCGTGTGTGCGTGCGTGCGTGCGTGCGTGCCTGCGTGCGTGCGTGCGTGTGTGCGTGCGTGCATGCATGCGTGTGTGTGTATGTGCGTGTGTGTGCATGAAAAGATAAAGGTCAGGTATTTAGCAGACGTTTTTATGCAAAGCAACAATCAGGAATCTTACCAAGGTTAATTGCTTACAAAATGGTGATTCAACAACGCTACCACCCTTAACTTCCAAACTTTTAACAGATTGGTTGGAAAACCTTTAACTTCAAATCATTAGCCATAAATAGAATAAGGACATAAAACAATTAATTGTCTTATAAACATTCGTCTATCATTGCCTCCATCTCCATGTCGATCTCTAAATGTCTCCAGGTCTGTTTTTAGGCATAGTCTGATTCTGTTATGTGTAGCCATTTCCAGTCAAAATCTAATCAATGAAACAAACAGTGCGTCTTATCAGGGAAAGCAGATCAACATATTATGTCTATTTTAAGTCCTGAGGGCTTTCTGAGAAGGGAAGGGAATCTTGTTTTTGTGTTTCTAAGATGGACACGCAAGGAGCCGGTTTGATAGGGGATGTTCTTGTGTTTCTGTTCTAGAAGGTTCTGAAGGAATGAGTTGAGCAGGGAGGATGGATTTAACAGACAGATGTTTTTTATGTGTGTGTGTGTTTGTCTTTGTGCGTGTTTGATGTGTATGTGTTTGTCTTTGTTTGTGTGTGTGTGTATGTGTGTGTGTGTCCGTGTGTCTGTGTGTGTGTGTGTGTGTGTGTGTGTGTGTGTGTGTGTGTGTGTGTGTGTGTGTGTGTGTGTGTGTGTGTGTGTGTGTGTGTGTGTGTGTGTGTGTGTGTGTGTGCTGTCGTTGTCAGGCAGCAACATCTAAAAACAGACCTCATGCTGCTGATCTCTGGCTGTTTTTCGCCTTCCTTCTTTCTTCAGTCTTTCCGTCTTTCCCTGCTTGTGAGCTTCCCTCTCTCTATTTCTCACTAATTTCCTTCTCTTTCTCTTTGTTTATCTGTCTCTTTTTATATCACTTATTCTATCCATATTCATTCTTTTCTCAACTGATCTCAGTCACTTCTTCTTCCTTTCTCTCTCTCTCTCGCTCTATATCTACTCATCTCTCTCTCTCTCTCTTTCTATCACTTACTGTTTCCCATCTCTCATACTGCTCTTCTCTCTCTCTCTCACACACACACACTCTCAATCTCTCTCTCTCTCTCTCTCACGCACTCACATTAAAACATACGCACCCACACACACTCACACACACACACACACACACACACACACACACACATACACACACACACAGAGACACACACAGACACACAGACACACACACACACACACAGACACACAGACACACACACACACACACACACACACACACACACACACACACACACACACACACACACACACACACACACACACACACACACACACACACACACAAAGGAAGCGGATTCTCCGCTGCTTTCCCTTCTTGTCTCAGGTCCAGCATTGAGTCCCATCCAGGGGACAGCATTCTTCACGGTGATATCTCATCTCACTTCTCATCCTGCTTCCTCTGTCACTCTCAGCGCTCGGACATGTGGACGTGTCTCAGAGAGTTATTTATGGACATAAACACACAGTCGGGAAAACCCAGAGGAGTGTCCACGTCCACACGTCCACATTTGGCCACAGGTGCTGATGGACACACTGATAGTGGACTGATGATGGCACGTTGGGCCAGAACACTGTTTCAAAACAAGAAATGTCTTTGGACAACACGTTTAAAACGTGAGGATTTCATTTCAGAACGATTCCAAAGCTGTGACACTGACCGAAAAATTATGTCACGTCGGAGCGTTTTGTGTGGAACTTAATGTGTTTGGCATTTTGTCCTAAAAAATGTCAGAGTCGCAACCCCCCGATAGACTCGAATCACTCCCGCAGAGGACTGTTTCTGCCCACAGCTTGGAGCCGCGTCTTAGCATCAGTTACATAAGAGCGTGTAAAAGATGCATTTCTCACTAGTGATGCTGATCTGGCAGCCAGGAGAGGCTTGTGGTCGTAGTGCGGTTGAAACCCTTCAAGCTCATTTGGGAGCAACATTACCTCCCCTCAGTTTCCCAGCACTGAGCAGGGTCCCTGCCAAGGTTGAAACATCAGAGAAACACACACAAAAACACACACACACAAACACACACACACACACACACACACACACACACACACACACACACACGCACACACACATAAGCACAACACACACTTAGATATATATACACACACACATAAAACACACACACAGATACACACGCGTACGCACACACACACACGCACACAAGCACACACAAGCAAAACACCCACACAGATACACATGCAAAACAAACTTCCAAACACACATACTATGTATACATGCTTTTACTCCTACAGAAACATGAGTTCAGAGGCATAACAACTCTGCTCCGTTCTCCCTCACCATAATGATCTCCCTCACCATAATGTTCCTCCTCACCATAATGTTCCTCCTCACCATAATGTCATATTTAGCCTGAACTCCTCCTGAACCGCTCTCTCTTTGGCAAGGGCCAACCACAAAATGCCATTTGGAAGCGTGGGCCACTAAAACAATGTGTTGCAAATACATGCCCTTTCTGAGCCGGGGTAGTAGAAGGTTGCAATTGGAATACAGCTGCAGGCTGTGGTCCAGTCATGGTGTGGATCTCCACTCCCAGAGCTGCAGGCTGTGGTCCAGTCATGGAGTGGATCTCCACTCCCAGAGCTGCAGGCTGTAGTCCAGTCATGGAGTGGATCTCCACTCCCAGAGCTGCAGGCTGCAGTCCAGTCATGGAGTGGATCTCCACTCCCAGAGCTGCAGGCTGTGGTCCAGTCATGGAGTGGATCTCCACTCCCAGAGCAACAGGCTGTGGTCCAGTCATGGCATGGATCTCCTCTCCCAGAGCTACAGGCTGTGATTCCAGGCATGGAGTGGATCTCCAGTCCCAGCATAGATATACCAGAGTGAAGTCTGCATGTGTCACTGATGTGGAGCTTGCTGGCTAAGAGAGGATGTGTGTAGGTGTGTGTGGAGCTGTGAGTGCATTTGAGTGTGTGGGGGTAAACGGTACATACAGTATGTTGTGTGTGTGTCTGTGTGTGTTTATGTATGTGTGTGTGAAATCAGAGTGCCGGTGTTGAACCACCACAATAATATGGAGGATTATCGGGGCCAAAACTAAATAAATAAATAACTAAATAAATAAATAAATGAATGGTTAAATGCTTGGATAAATACATAATTAGATTTATTTATACCTACATTTATTTATTTATACTTACATATATTTATTTACACTTACATATATTTATTTATACTTACATTTTGTCATACATTTTGTCATACATTTTGTCAAACATTTTGTCATACTTTCATTTTGTCATACATTTTGTCATACTTATTGTCATACTTATTGTCATACTTATTGTCCACGGTGTAACTTGCTTGCAGCAAAATAAATCCGTCATCCCCCGTCACCAAGTCAGGGGGCGGGTTAAAGCCTCTGATTGGTGTTACACACCAGGCAGGCTCAACCAGTCGATCAGGCTCGAGGGATACTGAATTTTGGCGTTTATGGATGCCAAGCGCCAGATTTAGTTTAATGAAAGTTATTGAGCATTATTTAAATAAATCAAGATACCAGAATGTCCCAGAAGACATACCCTCAGCTGCTGCGTGAGGCTGCATCCTTAATTTAAGAGGCCCTCAACTCGTCTACTACTAGTAGTATTTCTTAGCCTGGATACCAGCCCAAACCCCGCCCACAATTTTTTTTGTCAGAATCATGAGTATGACATCGTCAGGCTAAGTATTTCTAGTAGTGTTATGAAATGTTGGGTTTAATGTGGCCTACTGGGTGCACTGGCCGTAGTAGTCGTAGCCAGGTCGTAGCGCTGTCGTTACCCCATCACGTCTATCTCTTCCATAGTTTGCATCAGGCTGCTATTAGAATGTTACGCTGTAGCATGGTTCTTATGTCCTCAGTTTTTGAATCACCAGTGATGAAGAAAGTGTTTTGTCCGTCTCTTCATAAACGGATGACTAAGAGTAAGACCACATTTACACATAGCCGGGTAATTACAGAATAGAGAATATTTCTGCCCTTCCGTTCAAAAATAACGTCGTACACACAAGGTCTTTTTCCCAAAAACTTTCTGTTTACATGAACCCGCATATACGCCCCCAAACGCCATCATAACTATGCTAAACCTGTAGGTTTGCATAAGTAGGCTGCTAATCCATTAAATTGGCTATGAGTCCTAGATATGTCCTTTACGTTTATTTGGCTACAACAGGTAGACAAGATGGAATGTAAAACTCGTAGTCCACTGGTGGAAGTGCAGGGGATACCATTGTTAAAGCCAATAGTCACACACTGGGGAAGGGTTGAGAGATTCAGTTAGGGTTGAAAGAATGCAATCCTGCGTTTGCATTAACGTATAAATGAGCACTACGTTAACAGCATCCATGATCAGTAAACAGTAAATATAGGACACTCACATCACGAATGCATTTTAGGCGCATATGTGACGCAAACTCCGTTTGACCCAGTGCACACGCAAAAACTGAGTTTTCCTGAAATCTCCACTTTGGCCGGAGTTTTTTAGAAATGATCGTTTCCCGTGATAAAACCTCCGTTTTTTCTCGTAAATGAAAGGCCAAACCGCATGAAAATATATACGTTTTCCCACCGTATAAACGGGTCTACGTTCAGTTGAGTTCTGGATTTTAATACGTTTATCAATCTGTAGATTGGGAGAGAAACCCAGACCTCTGACAATAAAAAACAACACAACACCAGGCTTAGGTCTCAATCATGTCTCTCTCCGCTCTGAAGGCCGGAGGACCATCTTTTATAGGGCACAATACTGTAAACATAGTGACAGTCAAGCAGTAATGACGTTACAACAGTCTCAGAGAAAGAGTCTCACAGCTCCCCAACAAATGACAACTCTCAGACTAGAGAGTTAATAGTTGGAGCTCTCCTTTTAGTCATGACAAGGGACGTTTACCC
>NC_137912.1:23185821-23188321 GCF_963457725.1 Sprattus sprattus
ATTAAAAACACATGAATACACAATCATGTTCAGACACATATATCGCGTTCAAACTCATACTCAATCATCCACAGCCAAACCAAGACGCTCAAGATTTCAGTGTTTTTGATTATTATTAGTGAATCTGCTCTTAACAAATAGCGCCCTCTAGTGGCCTTATGTATAAAACCTCAAGAAGTCAAGAATCACTTTGCAGGACTGTGCTGTACTCTACCTGTACAAGAGCACACACCTCTTTCATACAATCAAGCTGCATCTGATAGTATTTAAGGCACAACTTATGGCAATTAAGCACAACAACTGGTAAGTTGAATGATTAAATAGAGTGAACTTGGCTTCCTATCAATGATTACATTTATAAGCAAAAGTTGTTGACCCTCACACACAAACACAGACACAGACACAGACACAGACACAGACACAGAAACAGACACAGACACAGACACAGACACAGACACACACACACACACACACACACACACACACACACACAGACGTGAAAGAGGGCACTCACGGCGTGTGTATCCTGGTTGTTGTTGACATGTTCCTGAGAGAGGGGACTGTGAGGACCATCAGTGGCGGGTCCATTCTGGTGACAGTCCAGAGACACTCTGTCCCGACACTGTGGATGGCACGTGTACTTACAGCCTGAGACAGACAGGGGGGGAGAGAGAGCAAGACACAGACAGAGAGAGTGAGAAAGAAAGAGAGAGAGTCGTTTTATTTCATAGCTTGAACATTAACCTATTCAACCTTCATATCTGACACAAACTATGTCCTCTAGCATTTCATAATCAAAATAAATGTATTTAGCTAAACGCTCTTTTGGGGGGGGGGGGGGGGGGGTGGACTTTGTTGTTTAGTCATGCCAAATCCTGGTGTGCCAAGTCCGTTCGAGTTCATTCTGTGGATCTGTGTTGTTTTGTTTGTTGCAGCTCCCCAGTTCATTTGCATGTGTTCATGGTGTACGCATGCAGTGGCAGGCAGGCAGTTGCTCTATATATCTGCTTTACCCCGATACACCAAACTCATGAAGACTCATAAAGTTAACCAATCAAGACTTAATAAAATACTTTATTATATTATAATTGACTGATTATCATCATTGATTCTTATTATTTATTGTTGACAATAGATATGTTGGTTATCACACAACAAACTTTAACTGCACTTAACTGCATACAGGTATATGTGGACAGCTGAGCCCCAGGACTAATGAAGGTGAATGAAGCTCACGAAAACCAAGATACACTGTCCCTATCCTCTACTACAGTATTTGCTAACGACTGTAAATGTTCTAGCAATTCTGGATGACAAGCAGGACGTTGCCAATTTGCAAATGAGGAAACAGCCAAAGAAGCCCATGCAAATGCTGTAGAGACCTGAGATAACACAAGCTCACAGTCAAAGAAAACCTCTTTCTCTGCTCTACTCTTTCAGCAGAAGAAATAGGAAACAGGAAATAAAGTCAATGTTTGTCTTATGTGACACGTGTGACATTGTGTGAGGTTAGCTCAACAGACATCTAATAACGGATCTAGCTCTTGTGACCATCAAGTGTAAAACACACGTTCACTTACTAGCGAAACAGAAATGAGAACCGCTGACAAAATACAGGGGCTTGCCAAGCTCTGTCCCCTTACTGGGAGAGACGGTTCCAGAAACCTCAAGGCTAAACTTCTTAGTAGGAAACCATGGAGACAACAACTGATAGAGTGAAGGGGTTCTGTACCTCAGTAAGGAAAACATTTTCTAGAATAAAGACCTCAGAATACAACAGAAATCTGCAGGTAGAATTAGTACTAGAAACCAAATTAAACGTTTTTATATTCCAGAAAAATGTGTATTCAATGAAAGAACACAATGGACAGTGGTTCTTCCCATCAGGAAGGAGATAAAGTTCTACGATACTTGTCCAGAGTCTCCTCAGAATGTCTCAAAGAATAATCTGAATATGTCTCTGAATGCCATTATGGAAGAAACCAAGAGTGGTGCCGATATGCGGTTTCTCTCGGCCTGGCTCATGTCCAATAGCCCACTCCACATGATTCATGTAGAGAGAGAGAGAGAGAGAGAGAGGCAGAGAGAGATAGAAAGAAAGAGAGCAGGCCTTTAGTCCAGCAGAATCACTTACAGGCTAGCGCATCAGTAGCGATAGGATGCTAATGTGCCCATATAGAAGCAGGGTTTGGCAGATCTGCATACAAACTGATTGCTATATGCACACACCACCAAGGCTGCAAACACAAAAAAATCACTCTAAAAACGGACACACACACACACTCGCACACACACACACACACACACACACACACACACACACATATACATACACACACACACATATACATACACACACACAGATTTCAGTGAGCATAAGCGATAGAATCACATATACACAGATTGTCTGAAATTTTCATACAGAAACATACAGAACATACAGAAACACACACACTCACTCACACACACACACACACACACATACTGTGTGCTGTCTGCT
>NC_137912.1:23193321-23195821 GCF_963457725.1 Sprattus sprattus
TCCTGCTGATCTCATTCCAGTGCGGCTCCACTGTCAGACAATCACTTTAGGCCTACATGACTGCGACAACACAACACTGACCCCTGGTCAGCTGAATAATGCAAAGGTCACAGACAGAGGACACATACACCCAGAGAGAGAGGAAGACCCTTGCATACTTCCACTCGCATTTGGTAATGATCATCATTATGGAGCCCTTTGTGGGGATGACCTTAAGACCCCAGAAGTATTTCTCAAGTTAGTGTGACTGTCTTCTCGCCTCACTGTTAAACTGTGACCCCAAAAGCACACAGCAGTATTTGTGATGGTACAGAACACAAATCCAGTTCCTCATAGTCCTAGGTCGCCACGACAACAGAGCATTAATGGGAACTTTGAAATCCTACAAAAATGTCAGACTGGTCCCTAATACCAAAGTCTCCAAGTGCATAAATATAACACTAACAATGTAACATCATTACTGTAGACACAGTCACACACACACACACACACACACACACACACACACACACACACACACACACACACCCACACACCCACACACCCACACACACACGCACACGCACACGCACACGCACACGCACACACGCACACACACCACAACCTGAGAGAGCCCTACTGTTATCGTGAACAGGTACCCAAAGTTTGTCGGCATGGTAATGAAAGTGGCCGCCATGGTAACTCATTCATGCCCCGTGCTGCCGCACACTGAATAATGAAAGGGAGGGAGCTGAATTGGCTCTTCTCTATCGCTCTATCTCTCTCTTTTTTCTTTTTTTCATTCTCTTTTTTCTCTGTCTTTCTTTCTCCCTTTGTATGTTTATCTCTCTCTACCTCTCTTTATTTCTCCCTCTCTCTTTATTTCTCCCTCTATTCTTTTCTCTCTTCAACTCTCTTTCTCTCTCCTTTGTTTCCCGCTCTCGTCTTTTCTTTCTCTCTCTCTCTCTCTCTCTCTCTCTCTCTCTCTGACCTCTAGGTCTCTGTTTGTTTCGGGGTCAGTTGTGCTGCCTGTTGGGTTGCCTCACCTGTGTCATGATGAGAGACACTGCCCTGTAAAGCTGCACTAGTAACTGTCTCACTCTCTCTCCCTCCATCTCTCTCTCTCTCCATCTCTCTGTGCCTCTTTCTCTTCCTCTCTCTTGCTCTTTATCTTGCTCTTTATCTTCCTCTCTCACTCTCTCTATCTATCTATCTATCTATGCCGCTTTCTCTCCCTTCATCTCTCTCTCTCCATCTCGCTGTGCCTCTTTCTCTTCCTCTCTCACTATCTCTCTCTCTCTCTCTCTCTCTCTCTCTCTCTCTCTCTCTCTCTCTCTCTCTCTCTCTCTCTGTCAGTGAGTGTTTTACTTGCAATCATGGTAAAAGGAGATTAATCAAACATCCTTTCACAAAACTTCAAGGTTCTATTTTCAACTCAAAGTCACCCCTCGTGCCGCGTGCCACTACTGAGAACTATGATGTTAATGATTGAACAATGACCTGCAGACTCAGAATCATATTTTTGTGCTCGGCCAAGATATCCTCAACCATGCAGATCAATATATATATATATATATATATATATATAGGGACACTCAAAGGTAGAGAGATAAGAGTTCAATCAGAGAGCTTAGAGAGAGAGAAAGAAAGATGGAGAGAGAGAGAGAGAGAGAGAGAGAGAGAGAGAGAGTTGTGGTTGGCACAACTGACCAGTATGGCTGGTATATCTGTGGTCAGCTTCAGGGCATCTCTTCAGAGGGATAAACTACTGCTTGCTTTAGGCCAACTGCCCACACACTTCACACTTTCACAAACACTTCCTCAATACGGCATTCATAGCAGGCCCACTCTGAAAGAAACCAACCACATCTCAAACTGCCATTCAGGCTCTAAGTGCAGTTAGCATCACCAAATGATTTCTTTCATTGACTGCTAAGGTCTGGAAGATGTTCATGATCTACAGATCTTAGACCAGAAGATGTTCTTGATCTACAGATCTCAGACCAGAAGATGTTCTTGATCTACAGATCTCAGACCAGAAGATGTTCTTGATCTACAGATCTTAGACCAGAAGATGTTCTTGATCTACAAATCTCAGACCAGAAGATGTTCTTGATCTACAGATCTCAGACCAGAAGATGTTTTTGATCTACAGATCTTAGACCAGAAGATGTTCTTGATCTACAGATCTCAGACCAGAAGATGTTCTTGATCTACAGATCTTAGACCAGAAGATGTTCTTGATCTACAGATCTTAGACCAGAAGATGTTCTTGATCTACAGATCTCAGACCAGAAGCAGCTGCCCTTTTCTGGTTGCTAGTGTGTCCAGTTTTTAATTATTCCGTGTTTAGGTATGCCTTGCACAGACAGAAACACACACAATTACACACACACACACAAATCCATCAAAGCACTTTTCTCTGTGTACATAATAAAACATATTACAATATGTTCACACAAATACACACACACATGCACACACACACACACACACACACACACACACACACACACACACA
>NC_137912.1:23198321-23218321 GCF_963457725.1 Sprattus sprattus
CAAGCAGAGTCAAGGCTTCTCTTGGCATTCACTATGGCATTTATTACATAGGTAGAGACCCTGGCTGTCGACAGGTATTGTCCCTCTGGCCGGATGAACAATCCAATTACCCTTCTGGTCAGCAGAACGATGGCAGAAAGGTTGTCAGAAACTATGTAGAACTTGGCCGTCACCAAGACCTCCAGGCTATCATGGCAACACCACAGCCATCGCTGGCCGGCGGCCCCGATGCGGAGACAACTGGCCTGTCAATATTCTTTAGATTTCTACAGATGATTTTGGAGAAGAAAGACTGTCTTGCTTTGCATATCTTAGCATTATAAGTGCAAAGCATCTCTTTATGGATTTGATAGCAGACCTTAAGTTTCTATTTGTGCCATTTTCTGTCTTGGATTTGGTTTCAATGGTGCCTTCTCTTTGTCGGTAACTTTTAATAAATAATAAAATAAATGGAAATGAGCCCTAGTAACTAGTGACTGTTTACGGCAGAGATAGTGACACACACACACTCTGAATTTTATCTCTGCATTTTACCCATCCAGGGTAGTGATACACACAGTGATACACACAGTGAAGCACACTAACCCTGAGCAGTGAGCTGCTTTTGAGTGCCCAGGGAGCAGTGATTAGGGTTAGGTGCCTTGCTCAAGGGCACCTCAGCCCTGGATGTGGGCATGGGAGAGCAGTGATCTTTTCCTGGAGCCATATCATCCATAATAATAACCATTTGCTATTGGAAACTTTTCAACAAACCATCAACAGAGTCTGACATTTGACACAAGGTCGTTGAAAGTGCCTGCTCAAAGAAAGTACTAGTGTGATTTATGACTCTCTCTCTAACAGGCAGAGATCTGTTCTAAATGTGTAGGGACACTTCAAAATCACACAGAAATGTTCAGATTAGGTCAAGTTGTGGATAGCTGTAAAGACATTGAGTCTCTTTGTGATGACAACATCCAGGAGAGCTATCTTTACAATTAGTGTAGAAGTTATGACAGATTCATGTTGGTAACATTTAGAATAGACTGGTTTACACCATATGCTGCATTAACTTGATTCCTTATATTTTGAATCAAACCCAGAACAAAGAACATGTTAGGCAACTGGGTCCCAGAACTGGATCCCAGCCTGCTCTCAGGACAGCTTTCAGTACTCAGGACCATCCCTACTATAGCAGGGACCCTGGTCACATCACTCAATGCAATCAATGTCTTGTGCCCTGCTAATGTTATCAGTAGGGCTCACTGAACATGCTGTGCTCTGAGCTGAGATTGCCCTCGAAGCTCTCAAAAGGAAATGTCACAGGGGAAAATAACAGGACATGCTATGTTTTATCTCATCTATTGCCATTTCTATTTGGAAATACTGACTGCAATAGGACAATAGGTCTGGTTGTTACATGCCTTAACTAGCGTATTAGCATGGTACATCCTGAACTAGCGTATTAGCATGTAGCCTACAAGCATGTTTGGATGACTGACAAATGGGCTCCGACCATTCTACATTTCCAGAAACCTTTAGGATATGAAAACTCTGTCGTACGGTGAGGCTGAAACCTTTACCACCATCCACTCAAGAAACCCTCTCTTAGTTTCTGACGTCGTGTATGTCCTTGTCTCTGTGCTCTGTATTTGATCCACAGGGCCTCGACACAGATGCCAACACTGACATACAGAGACACTTAATCTGTGTGGGAAAGATGAACAGGGTGGCAATTTCCTTGAATATCTTGAAGATGGCACACACGTACACACACACACTCACTCAGTCTCTCTCTCTCTCCCTCTCTCTCTTTCTCCCTCTCTCTCTCCCTCTCTCTCTCTCACACACACACACACACACACACACACACACACAAAGTATACACATGCAGACACACACATGCACACACACACACATGCACACACACACACACACAAACACACAAACACACAAACAACATACTGTATATAAACAATACAGGTAAAGGGGCATACTTGGTTGGGGGTAAAGGGGTAAATGTGGTTTTTGGTCTACTTCAGAGCATGTATTTCAGCCCTGTGAACATGAATGGCAAACTGAACTGACTGGACACCAGAGTGCTGGATCACAATTAAAACCCAGGAAGAGCTCGGGTTTCTCACACTTGCCATTGGGGGTGAAATAAATATATGCTTCAAGGCAAATTAAGGAAATGCTGTTCGTGGTGACAGAACATTTGTTTATTCAGACATTCAGACCAAGGGTGATGGGGCGCCATGATGGCCACAACCGTGTCATTCTCGCTTAGGCTACATAATTGCTGCAAATCGGATGTTTAAAAAAAATAAATGAAATATTAACGAGATACATAAACTAGATGTTATCTTGATATTCTATCATTAAACAATTAAGGTGAGGAACTGTATCAGTGAAGCTGCAGTGAAAATTAACACCTGTGCCTCTGCTCCCGCATTCAATGATCCAATAACATTCACACTCACTCACTCACTCACTCACTCACTCACTCACTCACACACTCACACACTCACACACACATACACACACACAAACACACACTCTCCCCCTCTCTCTCTCTCTCACACACACCTCCCTCGCTCTCTCACTCACACACTGAAGGCATGGAAAAGTGAGTTTTGCAGTCAGTCACCTTTGTCCCGTGGGTTAATACTGAACACGTTGCCTGGGAAACGACTGGGTTAACACTGAACACGTTGCCTGGGAAATGAACACCCTGACCGACTGCACTGCAGCCCCTCCAATGACACAGACTTCTCTGCACAGCCAGAGGTCGTGCTGCCATTACCTTTCCTACTGGCTATCACCCTGGCAGCTTTGCATCTGCCTCCATACTTCTGCACTTTGCAATCCTTCTCCAGGTCCAGTTTAACAGAAATCACTGTTGTGGATGTAATGGAACAATTTGTGTGGGCCTATGATTGCATGATGGCATGCTATCTTATAAAAATGTTCTACAGGAAGTATAAAGCCTTTTTCTCCCATCTCACCCCACCACGCAACTTTGAGCCAATCAAACAGCACAGAGAGCTGACTGACACTCATTGTACTGTTTCTGCCATGTCCGCTGGTCTAGTGAGTGTGTAATACTTTGCAATTCAAATCACTCACGAAATTCAGCCCAAAACATTGCTTTGCCTGTACAGACCGGTATATACAAGGCATTCAGTGTAGTCAATACCTCATGATATTAGGCCCAGCGTAGCTGCATAGATGAAGTAGCACTGGTGAAGGTGTGTGAATACAGTATAATATATCTACTGTGGTCAGCAGTGAGGAATAAGTGGAATAAGTGTTTTGTTTGTGTGTGTGTGGTATACATATATGTCGTGTGTGTGTGTGTGTGTGTGTGTGTGTATGTGTGTGTTTGTGCGTGTGAATACGTGTGTGTGTGTGTGTGTGTGTTTGTGAGAAAGAGACACCAGGGCAATTTAGTTAGGGGTCTGAGGGCAGTCAAAAGGACAGGAGTGTTGTGTCAACAAACAGGAGAATCAATGAACCAAGACAACTGGCGCTATGACACCACTTCACATCGTAGAGTAGAAGGACCATGATGTTCTGGGGTTGGCACAGTCCAGCCATCCTATTGTGTGTTATTTACAACACATCAGTTTGTTTATGCGTTTTGTACAGGCAATGGCAGAGTGTACTTGATATGTAGTCTGAGGCCGTACATGAGTGGATAAGAACCAGTCTGTGAGCGCATGTGTGTACGTGGGAATGTGTGTGTGTGTATGTGTGCGCACTTCTATATTCCGTCAAACCAGTCTGTCAGCATGCTTTTGGCTTGTGTGCCAGTGCAGTTGCAAGCATAAACGTGCAAATACCTCCCTCCGTGACGTCTGCATACACCCAAACTAGTAATGTAAGAATTTAAGGAACGTGAGGACAATTACCTGATTTTTAAATTAACTTTCCGTTAAGCTTCATGCACAGTACAAAATTCGTCCAGTCTGAATCTGACTCGGACGCCCATCTGACTTGGATTACTAAATCTTATTACTCTGCTGTCTGCTCCCCTTATGAACTTGCTCCAACCTAAGACGAGAATAACACAATATCGGGTCAGGATCTGGTTTCTTTAAGAATGCTGTTGACTGTGAGAGCCATATGTTTAGGCACGGCTATCCATCCTTTTTTATAGGTGCCATTCTAGCTGCGCATATTTAACTACGGGTGCACTGGCTTGCAGTGTTCCAGGTATCTCATTACCAACGAGGTCCTTTCACTCACCTGTGCACGTCAGTCGATCCTGGAAGATAGACTGACAACAGACGTCGCACCACGCAGGCGAGGTGTCCGGACAGAAGAAGTGCCCCTCTCCTTTCTCCTCCTTCACGCGGGGGTCCTTTTTGACGGGTTCAAATATCGTCCTGACATCTGGAGGTCGAAAACTTCTTTTTCTGGGTCGAGGTGCGGCACCTGCGTTGTCTTTGCGTTTTGACGCAGGCGACTGCGCCTTGTCTTCGTTCTCCATCGTTGGGCTCGGCGAATCGTGTTTTGTATTAGCTTTTACAGCTCTGATTTTGGAATTACGCATCTTTATAATTGGTAACGCCTTCTCTGGAGTTTGGTCAGAGTCCTTAACTATGCCCGTAACAGGAGACGTATGAAAGAGCGCCACTGCTAACGGAGAAACGGCCGCAATGTAGCGCGTCGGAGAGTACTTCCCACTTTGAGGCATAGTAGCAGATATTAATAACTTGTCTGTTCTAGTAGAATACGCGAATCAGCGCCGTCATGCTGCGCACGCCAAGTCCTCGGGTGGGAATTTCGTGACTCGTAGCGGGTGTTTCTGTTCACCTGCATAAGTAGACGAGACACATCGATGCCATCTCCTCCTCCCATTGACCGAAGGCTGTAGCCCGAAAGCAAGTTAGACAGGTGCCGTGAACGGCTCAGGTTTCTGTCTGCTTACTCACATCTCTGAAGGAAGAGCGGTCGATTCAAATTCCACGTCTTCATTACACAAATAACAAGCACACAAATTATTCTTTACAAAAATAATATTTGTTTAATTGAAGATGAATATAGCCGCCAATTTCTAAGTTCATACAGTACATGTGCATCCAGAAAGAAAAAGGAAAAAAAAAAACATAAAAAAACCTTCAACTAAACTTCGACTTTCAAATTCCTAAATATAAGCCCATAGACTGGTCTGGGTACCTTAAAGTGCACAAGTCAAGTGTTTAATGCAAAAAATCCATGGTGCTGCATCCTGTGAGGTAACCGGTCACATCATAGTGTTTGGCACTTATCATAACCCATACAGTGCCATGCAGCAGCCACCACTGGGAAGGTACCGTCTTAGGCTGGGGTCTGCACTATATCAGGGGCAGACCTGGGCTGAAGTCAGCTCACCTCAAGCCATTTTAAAGACTGACCTTTCCTTGCAAGTGAGACTTTGTGTTAATAGACCTCAACATTAGAGCACCTTTTAAAAAACCTGAAACGTCCTGAGTAGAGCAACATGGCTTCCTTGGGCAGACATCACGGAGGCAGCTTTCAGGAAGTAAAGCACTGTAGGGAACCCTGAGATTAATCAACGAGGAACTGTCATTTTAACACCTCAGTCAATAGGAATGTGGTAGGGATTCCAAAAACCCTTTCCCCCAAATCTCACTGGACCTCCTCTTCCTCCTCCTCCTCTTCGTCGTCTAGGCTGAAAACTTGGTTCTGTAAACAAGAAAAAAATAAAACATTTAAACCACACCATAACATAAAAAGAAACTCCTTTGATTAAAACTGCCGTCCTTGATGTGGCTAATATTTTTAGCTCAACAGCCATTCAAATACACACCTCCACCTCCCTCCCATGCTCCTGAAGCAAAATAGTAAATTAGCTGTAAAGTCTAATGCCAGTTTCTTTATTTCCCTATGTACAGAGCAAGGATTGTGCGAACAACTGTGTGTGTGTGTGTGTGTGCGTGTGCGTGTGCGTGTGCGTGTGCGTGTGCGTGTGCGTGTGCGTGTGCGTGTGCGTGTGCGTCATAGAACGGCCAGCTGAAGGACCATGAGGAGAAGTTTGCTGAAACTGACAGAAAGCTTAATGGATTCCTAATCAAGGATTAACCTTTAAGAGCCGGAGTCCTTTCCCACCCCCAAAAGAGAACTCACCCAGCCTCCATTCTGTACGACCCAGGGCGTGAAGTAGTCCTTCAGGTACTTTTCCCCAAAGCCCATGGCTTGGCTCATGGGATGGGTGTCCATGGTACTGAGGCGGGTCACCACCTCACAAGTCGTGGCGATCTTGGTCTTCTCAGGGAACTCTGTGCTAGGGTTGGGTTGGGCCAGGTTGAGCTTTGCAAGGAGGCCACTCATCACCGTGCTAAAAAAGTTGTAGTTGAAGGCCCTCTGGAGCTGTTCCTGAAAGACTGGGTTGTTCTTGATCTATGGAGACAGATGGAGCCAGACAGGAGGAGGAAGTAGGGAAAAGACAAAAAAAAAGCAAAAAGGTTACCAACAATGCAGTATGCTAGTAGAAGCATGCTTTTATCCTGATCGTCATCCACCAATGCTTCAGATCCATCTCTGTATGATGTCTAAGATACCGATACTAGAATTTGAAAAACAAATAAGCCCCACCTCAAACTTTGTTCAAATTCCATAACAAATTGCAGAGAGAAAACTGATTTTCACTTTCACTTTAGAATACATTACATGCTTGGAAAATACCCTGAATAACATCATGACAACTGTGTCCCATTGAGTTAACTTCTTCCCTTCATTCTATTCAAGTGCATAACCCTAAACTGGTCTTAGTATGCATTCGGTGTGATACTGCTACTTCAGTTTAATGAGGAACTGAGCAGAACTGAGGCAACTGAGAGCCCTCCATTATCCATGATCACAGTGCCATCCCCTGGACAAAGCAAGAAGTGCAGTCTCAGTAACTTTTTCGAAGTGGCTTTCTGAGAGGGGTGTGTTTACCTTTTCATTCAACTCGTCGCCAGAATCACGAAGCAACTTCACAAGCTCCTGAACAAGGTCTGTGGGGGAGGACAGACAAACAGAATTGAGAACTGACAAATGAAAACAGCCAGCATTAACAGCAGAGGGGTCTTACTATGGGCAAAACCTCAGCTGCTAGCCTTTCTGGGGCTACAAAGTAGAGTAGTATTTTAGAGGTTTGTTTCCTAACTGTCCTAAGGCAAGGCAAGGCAAGGCAAGGCAATTTTATTTGTATAGCGCATTTCATGCACATGTGCAACTCAATGTGCTTTTACAACTCAATGTGCTTTATGTCCCAACATAAGATATATGACGGGCACTGAAAAGGATAAATGGAATCAACGATCTGAGGCACCACAGAAATTACGATTAGAGGTAGGCATTAATGAGTCACCCCAATCACAGACCTGAGCCACAGACAACTACTTTGATCTGTAAACATGAAAGAGCATTCAGACCTTCGTCTCCGTCGTCGCTCTCGTAGTCTCCCGGAAGAAAGGAAACCGTGCCTGATATCCGTGCCAGTTGGTCGACCACTTTGGCCACTTCAGTTTCCTCTTCCTGTTTGTCTGCTTTTACACACAAAGATGCCAATAAATAACAATAAAACGTTAGATGGCCTAACATTTTTCATACATCTCTTGTCATTCTGAGAACCTATTGTACAATGACATGCTTGTATATTAATCCAAAATAACATTGAATGACAACACTGGCAAAGTAAATGGAAAGTATTTTAAACTTTAGGTCCAGAAGAGGGTCCTTTTGTGTTTCACTCTAGAATTATGAATAACTTATGGCACAACACTATTCCTTTTCATGATGAAACGGTTTGTGTCACTAACTGTGAGTAAGTTACTCAGGAGAAAAAATGAATGAATGTAAATTACCTTCAAATGGGTCCAGGCAAGCAGGCTGCCGTCCTTCATCATCCACCACCTCACGCTGTTTGGGCTGTGGGCGGATGCAGCTGGGCAGGAACTTAGCCAGATTCTTCTTCAGGCCAGTCTTCCTCTTCGGCACTGTGTTCCTCTGAGAGTTATCGTTGGTCTCAGTGGGCGATTGCGATGGCGTGGTGACGCTGGTCTGGCGCTGTGGATGCTTGCGTCTTTTGGCATAGGCCCTTAGGATGAGACCCTCCATGCTCTCCTCGGGAACGGCCGGGACTACACCATTTACATGTCCCACGTCCTCATTATCCATTGGTCCTCTAAAACATAAGGAAAACATTTTTGGTGAGAGAGAGGACAAAAATAGGGTACAGCCAAAGGAATACTATGAGAATGTCTATTTTACCTGTGGCAATATGGAAGGGGGGGGGGGGGGGGGGGCAGGAAGACAAAAAAGGTTGAGAGTCAAAGAGACATTCTAGAAAGATTCGTTCTTTCTGCCACCTACTGCAGTGGTATGGTATGCATACGCGGTGAGTAGTAGGCCTTCTACACATCAAAAGTAAAACACATCCTGAACTTTGGATAAATTACGACAGTCACGAAGAAGCCATAAAGGAAACATTCACGAAGCACTCTGCAGAAAACTTTATGAACTGTGAACTATGAACGGTGAGTCAAGCAGGGAAGGGACTACGCCCCAAATACATTTAAATCAATAACAAATACATAAATCAAATGTCTTTAAGGCACGTTTAACTATAGGTTAATTAAATATACAATCTGTCTGATTAAGCAAAGTAGCGGAGGGTGAAAGGATGAGATTCAACCACATTATTATTAATGAACATGCCAAGACATGCCCTTGCTAGGCTGCCCAATTAAGATGACTTTATAGCTATATTCGCAATGTCGCCTCGCACACTGTATAGCTAACATAACCCGTCAATTCAAACACGACTGTCAATTCATTGCAAGGTGCCTCAAATCAGAGGGAGGAGATCAATATCATTTTAAACAACACCGGTTTTACACAGTGGTTGCTGGCACTGAGCGGCATGGTGACGTTTTTTCGTAGCGTCTAAACGCATCTTTTTACACCGTTTTACCATTATACAGCGTTAAAAGAGCGGCATCCTAACAGTTAAAAGGCACGTTTTTTTTATTTTGCTTTTACAAAATGCCTTTCAAATGTTACGAAAGTCGGCATCATTGGCTCGCTATAACAGGAAACAGTTATGACTGTTAGCGCACCAATTCGTCAGTAAATTTGATTATGTGACAACATAAATTCAACACTTGCGATCAACATTTGTAAGTTAAGTTGCTGCTATGAAAAAGGACTGCTATACGTACTGAGATGTTTGGAGCGCGGTGTCCGTGGCTGGAGATTCCATGACACTTTGAAGGCTAGAGAAAAGTACTGAGTGGGCTAGTTGACTGCACGACACCTCACATCAAACTAATCTTCTCACGTACCACCACAAAGTAAATGCACTTTCTGACTTTCAAGCCTTCTACAATTTCCGCGTATGTCACATGATGACAACAGATAGCACGTCACAGCCTTGGGAAACAACTTTCTAGAGTTTACATCATACCCAGAACATTCCAGAAAGCGGGCTTTTTTAAAGGTAGGCTACCATAATGCATGTATTCAGTATTTTAAGTAGTGTTCTGATGTCGAAAGAAGTAGACTACTGATCGGGGCGAAAAATGTCCAAATGCAGTTTTACACGCCTGGCTTACAGCTAGGCACCGTGATGGCTCACACAGACAGTGTGTCAAAAATAAATCGCAAAAAAAAACTGAGAGTTGAACCATGGTGCGTATGGGCATCTTAACGTGTATGTTTGAGCTTTCATTGGAGCTGAAAACAGGTGTTGAGCAACAGTTGCTCGGAGATTGGAAACAAACGTTTTAGTGTTTCCAGTAACAATCTGCCCTCACTTCAGCCTAGCAACAACAACTACTATGAGCATAGCCTTTACTTTGGTTTTAGCATTTTAACAAAAACATTGTAATTATTTTGCTGCTCTGTCAACAATGATTTAACGATGCTAGTTTGGACATGCAGTTTTTTTTTATTAGGAACGTCGGACAGCAAGATAGTAGCTCCTAAATGTGTTGTTTATTGCTGCTTTCAAATGTCGTGACTTCAATTGACTATCGATTAAGTATTTGTTCAGGTAATCAAAAGTACAGACAATATGGAAGCCTCTTGTCAATGTCAGTATCACAGACTTAGAGATGTTGTTAATTATTCCCCTGCACGCTTGCCCCTCGAGAGAGAGAAATAGGCTATAGCCAAAAATGCAGTCTGATCTAGGTTAGAAATGGAAGACGCTCATAATACTAACGAACATGGTGATTGATGTGGGTCTTTCATTTTGCTTTAGCATCATACAAATATGACTCACTAAACTCCGTGCCAAATAAATAGGCCTACTAAAACAAACAGGACTACGTGATTTCCTCTCTTTTCCCTGCAGATGATGCCACTTGCCTTACATCTGTTTTTTCAGTTGGAGCGGGGTTTTCCTTGGAAAGAGTGTCTTCATCATGCAAAAGAAGGGTGTTCATGTGAAGTGAGAAAGGGTCTTTTTTTTATGTATTTGCACCTTTGCTTTGATTCTTCGCACATTTTGAAGTATAAGAAACTTAGGCTGTGAAACTTAGGCTACAAAATGTTGATTCTATCTTTACTGGTTTGACTGTGTGTCCTCCCTTTTTGGCTTTTGAAAAGAGAAGCTTGTACACAAGTTTCCCTTCATTTATTTATGTAATTCTCATTGAAGAGCATTCCTGCAAGGTAGGCCTACATGATAAACCATAAGACAAACAGCCAAAGAAACTGTTCATTGCCATTGTGAATAAGTCACATGTGTATCTTCACACCAATAGAAAAGTTAGTAAATGGTCAAAATGTAATTAAAGTGATAATTTAAAGTTATACCATATGCTCAGTAAATTGCTATATCACTCTTCTAAATACTGCACTACCTGTGCTGTTGAACTTCCAAGTGCCTTTCAGACAGAACAGAATGGCTACTGACTGTTAGATTTGAAGTCTCCTGATGATTTGACACCTTCACAGACCAAACACTGTCTAAACTAAAGAATTCACAGTGAAGGCACAGTTGGTTGGCGTGGTCATGCATTACAAACCCTGGTGCACACAGGACAAGTGTCAAACAGGCCAAGGAGGCAATATTTCTCTATTTAAAGCTCTGCAAGTTTTTCTCCTAAAATCATAAAAAGAACACCCCCAGAAACCTTTAATCTTTTACATATATGCCATTCGTCCATCAATGTTTTTAGGTAGAGGACGTTTACAAAAACATCAAGGCATTGTCAGACTACCTAAAAAAGTCTAACAGTGATTTGTCCCCCAAGGGGACAACTAAAACGATGAACTTAATATCCCCAATACGATGACGATGTGCCACTACAATGAAAAGAACAAACAAGAAACATTATTGAGCCAATTAGTGAAAATCATTCACACAACCAGAAACCAAATTCAAAGCTTGGGTGAAAACATTGCTGCAGAGATTTTTAGAGAAATTTAACTTTGAATGAATGTTCGAGATCCTGTTCAAGATAAACATGCCTGTTGACAGTTCAGTTCTTTGGAAAGGGGTTTGAGAAGTAGTGACATCCCCTTCACTGCCTGGAACAGAACATTTCTGCACATGGTCTGCCATTTTCGTTGTTGCTGGTCAGTTGTCTTGTTCACAATACTTGTAGAACTGCTGAAGCTGTGCAGATCCACATTGCCTGGGCTAGAGAGTGGGCAGGAGTATGTTCAGACTTCAGGGGTATACATTTAACTGAGAAACCACAGTTGTGATACAGTGGAGGAGTGTTAGAATCTTTTGCATATAAGGGATTTGGATGTGAATGACGACACAACAGTGTTTGAGATTCACAGATTGTAGAGCCCACAGGAAGAGGGGCGGGAGAGACAAACAAGCTCTGCACAATGCACCCAGAGTTGGCAGACGCACAAACCCAGATGAATAGAACAAAACAAGAACAATAATCTAGCTTTCTTGGCTATTTCAGGAAGGGATATAAAGGGAAATAGTGTATGTAGCCAGTAGTGGAAGGTGACTTTTGAAACTGAGGAAGCGCCAACATGTATCTGGACTTTGGGGCGAGAGGCGGTAGGTGTGTATACAATAAAGAGGATTCACTGACTACGAATTTGCAGTGGTGCTGTCATGACTGTATTAACCTAATCAACTTCATGTTAGTATATCACGGTTACCTTTATTCACAAAGAAAGAGAAACCGTTTCAAAATGCCATTCCAGATGTTTTGCTTAGATACAGATGGGAGAATAGGATGGATATGCCCCATGTGAGGGACATACTGACTTCAAGGTGACCCAGGGGAAATTTTTCAGATTCTGAGACTTTTTTTTTTGTGCAAAAGGTGTTAACTAATCTGGCTAGAGCGGGTTGGAGTTGGATGAAAAGTATAACAAATTAAAATGGATATGTTAAATAAAATGCTCACTTAATGTACTGTATATGTGTGTTTATTTCTGTTTGGTTGGCTGTTTATCTTTATCACGGTTTATTACCCAACCAGAGGTACGACCTTCATCCGATATCTGCAGAACTGTAATAAACGAAACTTATGACACCTTAAGCCTCTGTGAGTCAGCTTCAAGAAAACTCATCAGACTGCAATAACACTCTACAGACCCACAGGGCATTTCTCTTTCACAGTCAGACACGTGTTAGCCTACTGTAAAACGAGAAGCTTATGATTTTGACATTGAAAAGCTTTCCTGTCACCAATCACAGTAAAAATATACTGCCCTGATGATGAAGTCATATTGCTCAATTTAATAGATAACATAAATCATATCACGACTATTTCAGAGAAATAGCCTACTGTTCTTCCTTGTTGCAGCCAGATCAAGATCTCAGTTATGACGTGCCTTTACCAGTGTCAAGTGAAGCTGGTGAGGGCTGGTCAGGAACTGCTGATAAGACAGGCAGAGGGATAAGAGGATGAACGAGAGACAAGAGCAGAGAGAAGAGGATGAGATTAGGGTACAGGTCCTAGTGGTACAAGAGGCAGAGGATCTAGAGGAAGAGCAACAGAGAGAAGAGAGAGTGCAGGTCCTGCATACCTGTCAAGTTAACATGAGTGAAATCCATGAGGTCATTGACTGATATCACTGCCCACACACACACAAAAGACAACACGTGCAAGCATATTGTTACATTTGTGGGGCATTTCGTAAACCGGTCTGGTTCACCTCGAGATAAGAAGTTGTTTAGTGATGCTGAACAATGAAACGTCTTTGAGTAGTAACCTAGAACTTCACAACATCCATAGCGAGTCTCAAATATCAGTGCATAATGCACACAACTAGGCTGTATTAATGTTATAGCGAGTACAAATAACACTAATAGATAGTTAGGTGGATAGATTACTTTATTGATCCCCAAAGGCAAATTGCAGAATTACGAATCAGTATACATAGCCTAACTATGAGGAGTTGGGCAGCATATTGGGTGAGATTGGGTCTGATTTACATAGAGTGTAAAATATGTTAATGATCCAATAATATGGTAAACAATTTCAATAACATTACAGGTAACTTTGGTATAGGCCTGCACTTACCATACGGAACTAGCTTACTTGATGAATAACCTGCATTCAGTCCATACAATGTTTTATTGTTATTTATTGTCATTCTAAAAACCTGTTCAGATTTTACAGTTGTACAATCTGGCATGCTTGTATATTAATCCAAAATAACATTGAATGATAACACTGGCAAAGTAAATGGAAATTATTTGAAACTTCAGGTCCAGAAGAGGGTCTTTTTTTGTTGTTTTCTGATCAGGTCAGAGTCTGCTTCAGTGTTTCACTTTAGAAGTATGAATATCTTATGGCACAATACAGATCCTTCTCATGATGGAACTGTGAGGTGAAAACATAAATGTAAACGGAGAGTTTTCCTAAAAGAATCACAGATTTCTTAGGAGGGTGACCAAACAGTAGTTGGTGAACACAAAGCAAAGCTGGTCATGAAACCAGTGTAGAGGCTTCTTCTGCAGGCAAGTGTGATTGTGTTAACCCACAATGACCGGTGATATTTAGTTTCTTTTTCTTTCGACTTCAGATAGATAGACTTCAGTGAAGTGGCTTTTGTGTTGTAGATCATGGTGACATGTTGGAAAATTTCACTTGATATTCTAGTATTCTTGGTCAGTAACTCCACAACTAGGCTAAGGCCTCTCCGGGCCACATGACTTTGCTGTTAGGAAGAGGTGGGGTGAACATGACTCTTCAGTCATGACATTCAGCCACTTGGGAATATGTGGTCACAACGTTCACATTGAAGAAAAAAGTTGAAGAAAAAAAAGATCAAACATTCAAGTAGCTCCATCTTTGTACAAAATAAAATGTACGATCATTCTATTGTAATTCATAAATTAAATATTTAAAAAAAGATAATAATGCCAACAGTTTACACCAACAAAGAGGTAACGAAATCCTGTGCACAACAATGCTTAAAATTTCACAAATAATAATCAGACTGAAAATATAAAATAGCACATCAGATCGGATCAAGTCATATATATTTAAATCACTCTTCAGAGAAGGTGGAAGCAGGTAGACCATGTACTTGTTGACTTTCACAGCTATGCAAACACTGACCTGGACAAGTGAGTGGTGCATGGCCCCGAATGGCAGCTCGAAAGTGAGATTAGCCAACAGATCTCTGGCTAGTGACCTCAAACACAGATCTGTGTCGATAACTAAGCAAATGAAACCAAAGCAGAATGAAAATGAAGGATGACTTTGCCCCCGGTCCTTCCTCCCGTCCACCCAATCTGTGTGTGTGAGTGTGAATTAGGGTGAGCATTACAAAGGAATCCCCTTTTGGGTCGCAAGCACACGTCAATGTTGTCTGTTCCGTTGACACTTACATGTTGGTCCCGTTTCACTGGATTGTGAATGCTGCTTAAAGATACAGCGGAGTCAGCGACTCCAACCTCACGTGGAAAATCCGATGTGTGTCATGGCCAACCAGACCCCCCACCCCCGCCACTTCCTTTGGTCATTAAAAAACATTAATGTAATGTAAACGTAAACCAACAAAATGCACAGATGTCATCCATTCATATTGCATTGAATGTGGCTCAGTATTTTTTTCTTTCTGCGATTTTCTTTTTCTCTCTCTAAAGATAAATAAGTCACAGTCACACTACCACCACACGCAAAACAACTCATAGAGAACAGAGGCGAAGGAAATGACAGATCCAGATGTAATGTACTGTACATAGATCTCTTTATAGACACATAGGATTCATTCTTAGCCACAATGCTACACATCCCCCAGAAGCTTCCAAGAAGCAAGTTTCCAAAATGGCTTCTTGTCAGCCATTTTCTTGACTTGATTTTTTTTTTAGCTGGGCATGGAGAGATATCTACCAGTGCTGTTTATGTGGATTTCAGTCACTTCAAAATCGACACACACATATGTCAGAAATGAGTCACTTAATGATGAGGATACCACTGGTTACGTCTTTGTGTGTGTGTGTGTGTGTGCATATGTGTGTGAGTGTGTGTGTGAGTGTGTGTAGGACTACACAGGTCCGCACCCTAGTCCCCTTAGACCACTGTTTGGTGTTCCAGATGCCACAACCTTTTTCCTGTGTGAATTGGTGTTAAGGAATGCGAATATGTGTGGCTTCTCCCAGAATCCCTGTGTGAGTCAACTACTCTCTTTTGGGGGGAAGGGGTCAGGGGTCATAGAAGGGCAGTGTGGGGGCAACAATGTGTTCTCAGCGTATGGACCACACCTCTGGCACACGACAGGATGTATCCAGGTGGCCCAGTCAGAAGGTCAAAAGGTCACACACTCAAAGCTGTGACACCATTATTTCGGTCTTCAGCCCAAAATAATCCTGCATTTAGAATCTGATCATCCAACCTGATTGCGAAAACCATCTAACTTCACAAACTCTGGTGTGTCGACAGGAAAACAAATAATTACACCCACGCCCCCCCCCCCCCCCCCCTTTACAATCAATCTTTCAATAAATAAACCAATCAATAAATAAAAAAAACAACAATAATAATAATAATAAAAGCCAATAAATACATGTCAAAGAGAAAAACACCCCAAACTGCCATGGTAGAGATACACTTAATGCAAAAAACATCCTTGACCAGGCTGAGTCTGTCCTGCTCACAGTAGTCTTGTTGAAGAGACACAGAGCAGGGTAGGTCCACATGTAACAATGTCTCATCCCTGTGTCCATTCCTGGTTTCCCCCACTCTCTCTCTCTCTGTGTGTGTATGTGTGTGTTTGTGTGTGTGTTAAAACCAGAGAGAGAACACTCCAGACAGACAGATATTTATGCCGTCTCAGGAAGTGCAGAGGGGAAGTTGACCTTTTTTTTTTGACATATGTGAACTTTGACCTCAGCGAAGTTCCATTTGCTTCGCGCCCGGTGTCAGCTTGGCCTCCCACACACACATACGCATGTCACACGGCCGTCTCCAGGTCCTCATGTGGAAGTGGCTGGCCCTTGAGGTGACTGTCCAGGTAGGCCACCAGCTTGGGGTCCCCGGCCTCCTGGGCCTTGTCCTTCGGAGTCTTCCCCTGGGTGAGCACACACACTTTAGATTCACATCCATGGAGTGAACACACACTTTAGGTTCACATCCATCCAGTGAACACACACTTTAGATTCACATCCATGGAGTGAACACAAACCCAATAAGCGAAAGTGCCATTGAAAAGCGGAAGTATGAAAGGAAGGACAGTTATTAGTAAGCAGGACTGAAGGATTTTTTCTCAAACTTTATTTATGCTACTGCGGCACATCACAGGAAAGCCTATTATAAACCGCTGGCAAGTCATAGTCAAGATCTAGTCAAGATTGCAGCACAGAAAACACATGGTGTAGCTGATTAACCTTGACTCTGCGCTTAGAGACTACTTGGTGTCGTGAGTAATTCAGCACTAAAACTGAGATACGTGAAATGTTGTCGCGGTCTCTCTTGAGGTGTGTCTGTTGTTGTCTCTGGTAGTGGCATGTATTCTAACCCGAGTATGGAGGGGGTGGCTCTGTTAAACCTTCTGGATGTGTTGTGGGCCTGATTCAACGAAACAGGGATGAAGGAAGGTGCCTGCTTGAGTGAAATGCTCATGAAGGCAGCTTTGTTGTTATTTATATTTATTTATTTGTTATTGTATCCTGCTGCTCAGGTTCTACGGTTTGGCAGTCATGTTGTTGTTTTTAGCACTTGTACTGTGAAGGAGGGCCTTTACGGTGTGTGGTACAACAAGTGGCGCGTGTTACAGCTGTCTCCAGCCAGTACTGGGTGTTGTTGCATCTATGGTTGGGCAGTGGTTACATTGGTTAGGTGGCTGGCTGTGATGTACTTGCATGTGACATTGACAGGATTGGCTGCTGTGGGAAATCCCCAACCAATAAAGCAAGGAATTTAACGAACAAAACAAATGTTACTGGAAAAACTAGTTCTCTTAAAAAGGATTAACCTTGGCAGACACCCGTTGCGTTGTCAGACTAGGCCAAACATTGCAAACCTAGATAAGTAACCTCCCAGGAAGATAAGCAACAGCATGCGTGTAGGCTGTTGGCATGGAGACTACTCTAATCTAACCAGTGATGTAGGCTGTTGGCATGGAGACTACTCTAATCTAACCAGTGATGTAGGCTGTTGGCATGGAGTCTACTCTAGTCTAACCAGTGATGTAGGCTGTTGGCATGGAGACTACTCTAGTCTAACCAGTGATGTAGGCTGTTGGCATGGAGACTACTCTAGTCTAACCAGTGATGTAGGCTGTTGACATGGAGACTACTCTAGTCTAACCAGTGATGTAAGCTGTTGGCATGGAGACTACTCTAGTCTTCGGACCTGTACTCTAGACTACTCTAGTCTTCGGACCTGTCACTTCCGAAACACGCACAGGTTGCCTGGGTCAGCTGTGTGCACTGCACATACACACACGTACGAGCATGCACGCACACATGCACACACACACACACACACACACACACACACACACACACACACACACACACACACACACACACACATATACACACACACACAGGTTGCCTGGGTCAGCTCTGTGCACTGCAATGGTTTTCCGTGATGTGTGATGGACGCTCTACCTGGAAGTTGGGCTTGTTGAGAGCGGCGCCACCGTCGATGAGCAGTCGGCACACGGTGCAGTGTCTCTGAGACGCCGCCTTATGCAGGGCCGTCTCTCCTCTGGGGGGCAGAAGTGAACACAAGCAGGGTTAAGGGGGGTGGACAGTACCTCCATTATGGTATATTTAAATCTTTCATTACAATAATAACAATAATAATTTAATTATTGTAATAATTATAATTGAAAAGTAGACCTACGTTTCTCTTTCAGTGAGGTCCAAAATCAACTTAGAACCTGACAAAACAGAGGAACAGAATCAGAACATCCTGTAAGGAATATCCAAATATTGCACTTTTAGATTAGGGGGATGTAGGTAAAGACAGACAGACAGACAGACAGACAGACAGACAGACAGACTGTGAATAGAGAACATGAGAGTCAGACTGGCGTTTAGAAGGTAGAGTTCAGACAGACAGACAGACAGACAGACAGACAGAGAGTAGGGAGTGTATGTATCAGGCTGGCAGGGAGACAGCGGTGCGTACCATGTTTCAGGATGAAGCTGACCACCTCGGAGTGGCCGTGCTGGGCAGCCAGGTGCAGAGCAGAGCAGCCACCCGAGTCCCTCACCAGCAAACTCACCCCCTGGCTCCAGGAGTTGGACATCTGGGTGGTGAAAGGGAGGGGGTGGAGGTGTGTGTGAGGGAGAGGGGGAGAGAGGGGGAGAGAGATAGGGAAATAATATGTGTTTATTGTCCATTATCCCTCACACACACACACACACACACACACACACACACACACACACACACACACACACACACATATAGGTAGAGCAACTAAGGATTTCAATACAATGTACTTCTTGTGTAGACCATACTGTTCTGTGAGACTAGGTCACCCTGACCCTGCTGATGTCTGCCAGCATGGAAAGGAGATCATGGAGATCATGTCTCACACCAAAACCAGAAGTGACGAGGCAGTGAGGTTTCTACAGTAAAGGCATTTCATCTGATGAAACATCCCGTGTTTCTTAACCTAAGGCCTCATGACTGACACACACACACACTCACACTCTCTCTCTCACACACACACACACACACACACACACACACACACACACACACACACACTGAATCTATGACTACTGGATACCAGGTCACTCTGATGCCAGCACATGCCCTGTGAGATCAGCGTCAGCAGACTGACAGTAAATAACATGATTCCCATAACCTGCATGAGTCACAGTACAGAACAACAAAGACACTTTCATTTTCCATACAGGTGAAACAACACAGGTACACAGGTGATCTGTTACCGTGGATATGTCTCCGATGGCTGCCGCAGTGAGAAGGCCTGGTGGTAGAGGAAGTGAATGAATAATAAATAATCATCAATCAATCAATCATAATCAATCAAATAGTTATACTCTTAGTTTCAACAAGTAAACAGATTGATAAATGAGATTCATAATGGTCAGGTTTAGGAAGATGGGCCTAAGATATTCATCTGTGTGATAGAGATCTGGGGCCGTATTCACAAAGCCTTTTATCTTACCACTAGGAGTGCTCCTAACTCGCGCTAAAACCTTTTACATAGGAGTAATTTCTTAAAAGTGATTCACAACGGCTCTGAGACCTACTCATACTAAGGATAATACCAACTCCTAAGCTTAAGATAAAAACTCCGTTGCTATGGATGACGTCGCTTCTCATGCACGAGTTTAGAAGGGGTGAGGACGGTGATTGGTTGTTGACAGGCTCTCTCATTAAAAACTAATTTGTGACGTCTCTCTAACAATCCCACTATATCGACTGAAAATAAGAGAATAACCTAGGCTTCAAATTAAGTCATATTAAATAGTTATGGACAGTGCAGTTAGCAGAATGCACACGCATGATGACAAGTTTGTGCATCCAACGGGAATGACACTTAGCACGTTAAGAGAAATATAAAGCGATCAATATAAAATATGGCAATTGCATGTAGGCTAA
>NC_137912.1:23230821-23235821 GCF_963457725.1 Sprattus sprattus
CACACACACACACACACACACACACACACACACACACATACAAACAAACACACACACACACACACACACACACACTCACATAGACACACACACACACACACACACACACACACACACACACACACACACACACACACACACACACACACACACACACACAGACACACACACAGACACAGACACAGACACACAGACAAACACACAAACACACAAATAACAAACACATACACACACATTACATACCCATGAACACACATACACACACACACACATAACATACACATGCACACGCACACACACACACCTGGGAATGTTCAAGAAGACGATGCACTGTAACTTCAGTTCCTGAATCTTGGGTGTGAGATCCGTACCATCACACTACAGAGCCGTAAAAAAACAAACAAACACACAAACAAACACACGTCAGAGCACTTTTATCCAGTATCCAGTTATCCAGGTTATCCAGTATCCATGGCTACATATGCAGCCAGTCCAATGATGACATCATTAGAGGCTGCTCCAAATGGCGCAGACAAGTCAAAGACAGGAGGCCATGCTAGAGAGAGACCGTGTGTGTGTGTGTGTGTGTGTGTGTGTGTGTGTGTGTGTGTGTGTGTGTGTGTGTGTGTGTGTGTGTGTGTCAAACCGAGCCAGCTGTCACAGCAGGAGTCAGGGCAGCACTGACAGCACAGCAGCACTCACTGTAAACCTGATGAGTGTGGACTGGTTGGGCACATGCACAGAGCCACACACATATACCCACAGGTACACAGACACACACAGACACACACAGACACACACAGACACACACACACACACACACACACTTCAACTCTGAAGTGTGATCATGCATAAACATTCACAAATTCACTACAGCAATGATATCAGTAGACAGGGCAACTCTCCATCTACACACATAAACACACCATAATATCTCTCTCTCTCTCTCTCTCTCTCTCTCTCTCTCTCTCTCTCTCTCTCTCTCTCTCTCTCTCTCTCTCTCTCTCTCACACACACACACACACACACACACACACACACACACACACACACACACACACACACACACACACACACACACTCACCACGACCCTGACGTGTTTCGACAGGTCCCTGGAGCTCCGCTGCAGGAAGTCTGAGAACGCAGCCTGTGTGGACAGCAACACACACAGACATGTCAGCAGCTCTCGATTTATCTCTCCCCATCCCTCCCCATCCCTCTATCTCTCCCTCTCTCACACTCTTTCCCCATCCCTCTCTCTTTCACTCCCCTCCCCTTACACCGCACTGTGTCTCTCTTTTATTCGCTCCTTTGTTCTCTCTCTCTCTCTCTCTCTCTGTTGCCCTGCCCTCTCTCTATCTTCTATCTATTTTCCTTTCCCCTTCATCGCTCTGCATCTCGCTCTCTTTACCTTTTTTCTCCTCTCTTTTTGCTAGCATCCTTTTCTTACATTCTGCCTCTCTCATCCATACATCTTCTCATCACTTCTGTCTGCCTTTCTTTCTTACCCCATTTTATTTTCTTTCCCTCTCTAACCCTCAATCTTATGTCCTCCTTTACTCTCTTTCTCTCCCTCTCTCTCTTCTCCTCTCCCACACCTCCTCCAATCTCCTACTCAGACCCCCACTACTTCTCCAGACACACACACACACACACAAATCTTACCCCTGCATAGAACATCTTGTTGCGAAAGCGACTGTTGAATTTCTCTGGGTTGGCCTCTGTGAACAAGAGAAAGAGACAGGTGACAGAGATGCTAAAGCACGCTACGCCTACCCCTCATCCACCTGGAACCACTAGCAGAGATGCTAAACACGCCACGCCTCATCCACCTGGAACCACTAGCAGAGATGCTAAACACGCTACGCCTCATCCACCTGGAACCACTAGCAGGAAAGCAGTTTAGCCGCAGTTAGTGTGGTGTGTGGTGTTGTCAGATGATTGCAATGTATCATATACATCAGGTGCCAAGAATCAATCTTTTATTGTTGAATGTTTGGTACTGCAGGTTAAGTGGTTGACTTCCTAGGCTGCGTATGATGCTGGTCCAGTCTCCAGGCATTGGGTTTGCTTTGTTTTTATCATGTGAGTGTTAATGGTAATTCAAGGAAAAGAAATCCCTGTTTGTGGCATCTGTCACATTGTCATGTTCTTACCTCGAGATTCGTGAAACTCCAGAGTAACATGGGCATCAAACCCCAGACTAAAGTAGTTATTGAAGACATTCAGTGGAAGCTGAAAACACACACACACAAACACACACACACACACACACACACACACACACACACACACACACACACACACACACACACACACACACACACACACACAAATAACAGTACAAGCATTAAAAAACAAATAATACATAATACATAGACTGGCAGCCAGAAGTAAATTCTGCTTCTTCACAACAGAAGTCTGAGAATCCATAAGTTTAAATCTGTGAATCCACATGTTGTCAGGTTTAAAAAGATTAGGAATGTAAAATCTGCACCAATGTTCAAACAGGCCTACTAATCAGATGCTGTACGACAGTTTCAAGGGACATCTGTCCACAAAAATGAGCCCAGATAATTTCCTTGTGTCTCCCTGACCCTTGACCCCGGAGTGACCTCTGACCTTTTGGGTGCCCTCCTCTGCCTCGGCCTGGCTGGGCGCTCTCTCCATGCGCAGGTTCCAGCGGTCCAGCTGCACCACGCTACCATCCTCCACCTGGCACAGGATCTTAGACACAGGCTCATCTGTGTAGCCCTGAGGGGGGGAGAAGAAAGAATGAATGAATGAATGAATGAATGAATGAGAGAAAGAATGAATGAATGAATGAATGAATGAATGAATGAATGAATGAATGAATGAATGAATGAAAGAGCGAAAGAGAATACAAGAGCTATTCTGAACACACAACTGTGTGCATGCAGAATGTTCAAAATGTCAGTTCATTAAGCATTCAAAGCTCCACACGTGCACCTTAAAGAGCAATAGTGTGACCGCATATAATGCTGCCCATATATAGTGTTACCCCCCAACACACACACAGAAAATACTAGTTCAAAACAAATGTATGCCTGTTTTTGTGCTTGTTTACATCTATAGGGACAAGGAGTGAAGAAGAGAGGAAAGGAGAGAAAGAGGGAGAAAGAAAGGGAGACAAAAGAAAGGGAGAGAAAGAAAAATATAAAACGCTGGCGGGTGACTCGAGTGTGGAGGTGGTTGAGGTTAAAAGCCTGTCTAAGTGCTCTCTGAAGGACACCTCAGTTCCACTGGATAATTGTGTGGGAAAAAAGAGAGAGAGAGAGAGAAAACAAGCTCTCGACATGATCTGCCACCCTGAATAATACCCATTTAAATTAATGTGATAAAGAGCTGGTGAGCTACTGCTATTACGGGCCACTCATAATGGCAGGAGACTGTGGCGGGGAATAAAAAAAAAAGATAGAGAGATAAAGAGAGGATCCAGACAAGGTCAACAGTGTGTCATTCTCCTCCCCCGCAGAGTAGAGAGGGAGAGAGAGAGAGAGAGAGAGCTTGCGAGAGAGAGAAGGGTGGGTGGCAAAAACTGAATAGGGGGAGAAGGGGAGATGAGATACAGACAGCGAAATAAAAGACACAAAAAAATCTTTACACAGTGCCACCACTTAGCCTGCTGTTATAGGCATGAGTGACAGCTAGCCATAGCACACAGACAGTCTTCAGCGCACCAGAGAACACAAACGCACACATCAGGAGATCAATGGAGTCACATTTAGGACACACGCCATTAAATGTCTGTGTGTGTGTGTGTGTGTGTGTGTGTGTGTGTATGTGTGTGTGTGTGTGTGTGTGTGTGTGTGTGTGTGTGCGCGTGCGTGTGTGTGTGCGTGTTTGCGTGCGTATTTTAACCAAAGACATATATTACATGCTTCATATGTTCTATGTCTTTGAATTTTTTGTTTTTATGTCTTTACGTTCTTCGTGTTGACAACACCATTTTCCTTTCAATGGTCAAGCCAAGTAAGTGTATTGAATTGAATTGGGTACAAATCCGAACACACACACATGCAGACTAAAGTTATGCACTTACAGTTCAGCATGTGCTGAAAAATGAGTTTAGTAGGACTTAACGCAGTAGTAAGGAGCTTTAGTCTAAAACTAGTGAGCCAATGACCTACATTGTGAGCAAAAACCTCACAACCGCCAACAACAGCCCAGTTGGCACTGATCTGTTGGTGATGTAGTTGGCAATGTCAGACTTTTCTTACATTTACACAGGGTGTTCCAGCCCAGAGCACAGAACTGCATAGTACACGGCCTGGATGTGTGAGTGTGTGTGCGTGTATATATGTGTGTGTGTGTGTATGTGTGTGTGTGTGTGTGTGTGTGTGTGTGTGTGTGTGTGTGTGTGTGTGTGTGTGTGTGTGTGTGTGTGTGTGTATGCGTGTGGTATGTGTGTGCGCGGTGTGTGTGTGTGTGTGTGTGTGTGTGTGTGTGTGTGTGTGTGTGTGTGTGTGTGTGTGTGTGTGTGTGTGCACAGCCTGTATGACTAATGGGAATGACACATGTCCTTTATCGGCCCGTCACAAGACCATGTACCATCAAAATAAATTTGAAGATGAAAGCAAAACTAGTTGCCTATAAACAAACATACCCCAGAAAGTGGCAAATTGTTGCATAGTGTTGCTTTAAGTTGTGATGACTTCTTGTGTGGCTGTTCTCTCTTTCCCACGCTGACAGAACAGAGGTAATTACCACCCTTATGAAATATTCGAGTGTTGCTAGCCAGAGTGCCCAAAGCTGAACTGGTAGAGAAGGTTGCTAACAATAATAAATCATTTAGAGTTTCATTCTGATAAAACAAACCTTAACTGTACTGTACTGTCACTTATAACTATCCGCTAAGTGAATAAGGGTCAATTTAAAGGTACATGCAAATATTCTGCAATGCTTTCGTTAAGAAGATAATTAGTGTATAATTGCTCTTCATTACTACACTACACTACATCCATAGCTTTGAGAACCA
>NC_137912.1:23265821-23268321 GCF_963457725.1 Sprattus sprattus
AAGGACTACGCGTGTGTGTGTGTGAGGGGAGGGGTAGTGACAGAGATGTATGCTAGAAAGGTCAGGAAAGAGTTGTCATAGTAACCTCAGTAAAACTTCCTTCCAGTGCATTTAAAATTAGCATCTTGTCTTTTGCTTCACCCTCCCCCTTTGTCTCTCTCTCTCTCTCTCTCTCTCTCTCTCTCTCTCGCTCTCTCTCTCTTTTCCTGTCTCTAGCTCCAGCCATGCTTCTTTGCCCATCTCAGCCCGTCCTCCATCTCTCTCTCACTCCTTCTCTCCCCTTCTCTCTCCCTCTTGCTTTCTCTTTCTGACAGTATGGAGGTGTTTGGTAAGCAGCTGCTGTGCTCCCTCCCTTATTCCATCTTCATCCATCTTCTTTTGCTCTCTCTATCTGTCTCTTTCTCCCCCTCACTCCATCCCTCTCTCTCTCCTCTCCTCTCTATCTGTCTCTTTCTCCCTCTCTCCTCTTATCTCTATCTGTCTCTTTGTCTCTCTCACCCTTTCATCTCACTATCCTCTCTCTCCTCTCTATTTGTCTCTTACTCCCTCACACTCTATCCTCTCTCTCCTCTCCTCTCTATCTATATCTTTCTCCCTCTCACTCTTTCCCTCAGTCTCTCTCCTCTTCTCTCTATCTGTATTGTTCGCTCTCTCACTCTCTCTCTCTATCCATCAACTTCTCAGTCTATTTCGACTGTGTTCGTCCCATCTCCTCTCTGCCTTTTCTCTCTCTCCCACTTTATTCCCTTCAGCTTCTCTTCTCCTCTCCTCTTTATCTTAATCCTCACACTATCACTATCTCTCCTCTTCTCTTCTCTTTTTTCCAGCATCACCTTCTTCCCCCTTCTCCCCTCTGACTGAATTCTGTCCAGTGCAGCTCCTCATTTTAGTATTTCTCCTTAAAGTTCTCTCTCTCTTGCTCTCTTTAAATCTCTCTCTCTAGCTCTCTTTAAAGGTTTCTCAGTCGTTCTTTTTTTTTGTGCGATTCCTGCTCTCCAGCAATCTTTGAAATTTTGTACACCTCGAGGCCATTGCATCTTGACCTAAGGTAGAAATTTAAGATGTGTTTTGTATGGTTCCTAGATTGTAATAAGTATTATATTTATTGTCAACCCCCCCCCCCTCTCCCTCTCTCCTTCTGTTTCTCCCTCTCTCCTTCTGTTTCTCCCTCTCTCCTTCTCTCGCTTTCTCTCTTCATCTCTCCTTCTGTCTCTCCATCCCTTGCTCTGGCACAGTGGGGGCGTAACGGAGGGAGCAGCTGCAACTGAACACAAAACGCTCCATATTAGGGCAGAGTCCGTCTCCGTCTCCATCTCCGTCTCCTAGCCCAATCAGGCTCACACACTCCTCCTTCACAAACTCCCTCTTTTTCACCTGTCCTCTACCATCCACCTCTTCCTCCTAGTTCCAAACCTCATCCTCCTGAAAGAGCCCCAACACACACACCCTGTGGACTACAACACTCTCACACACACACACACACACACACACATCCTTTCCCCCTTACTACAACATAACCAACACACACACACAACCTTTCCTCTACTACAACCAAACACACACACACACACAACCTTTCTTCTACTACAGTGTTTCCCAAACTGGGGTGTGCATACCCGAAGGGGTACGCAAAGGGACGTAGGGGGTACACGGAGGAAAAAATGTGATTTGCATTTTCAAAGTGAAACAGCCCATTACATTTTCAAACTGACCATTAAATAGACATGACACTTTAAATAGTCTGAATAGCCGAGTCCCAATGCCAAAATACACTCATGTATGAATTGTAGCGTTCAGCGAAACAATTACACTGCCAAAAATAGCTAGGCCCTACAGGTAGGTAATCAAAACATTGGAACAACTGTTAGCTCCCTCTTCAGAATTCCACTCGCTGATGCCCTGTGTAGAGAAGCAAAAATGGATAAATGGCTAAAAAGAGTTTATCCCTGGTCCAGAGGGACACCAACTGCTACTACACCTGCCGGCGACAGCAACCCAGGTTGCTCTTCCAAGTCTAACTCGGTTCAGGATTTTAGCAGCAGTACAGTTGTTGCTAGCCAAGCTACTAGCTTTTTTGTGTGCAAATCAAATCGGTGTGACAGACATTGTCTAATGTGACATAACAGTGCACCTCAGTAAAAAGACTTTGATGCCCCTTGCCACGACGTACTTATGTGAGAGTGGGTTCTCAGCACTGACGAGCATATAAAAACTAAATACAGGCACAGACTTTGTGGAAAACATTTTAAGACTTTAGCCAGATATTGCAGAGGTATATGCATCCTCTCATTAACATGCGGTGAATGTGTGTGTTGTGTGTGTTTTTGGAGGGGCTTACAAACATCAAAAAATGATACAGTATATGAGAGAGGGGGGTGGGGGGTGGTTAGGTAGCTGGAGATTGACTGTCTGAAGTGGCACGGGACTGTCAAAAGTTTCGGAAACACTGCCCTACTACAACCACCACACACACATCCTATCCCCGAGAACTCCCACCACA
>NC_137912.1:23273321-23275821 GCF_963457725.1 Sprattus sprattus
TGCTGCACCACAAGAATACCATCAACATAGGAGAATGTTGGGTGACGTCAGGGACCTGATACAATTGGCTGACAGTGATACACGTGATCAGAGCTAGTGCTAGTTAGCTGTTACATTTCCGTCAATGGGAAAACAGCTAAGATTGTTGGACACCTGTCAGCCAATCAGAAAAGAGGGTATAAGGGAGTTGCTAGGGAGTTTTCACCTTCAAGGGAAAAATAAGCTGCACAACTACAGGGGTCTGGCCCTAATGCCCTAATGGTTACACACACACACACTCACGCGCATGCATGCACGCACTCACGCACGCACGCACGCACGCACGCACACACGCGCATGCACGCACACACACACACACACACACACACACAGACACACGTGCCACACGCACACACATGCACTGATACAAACACACAGACAGACACACACACATGATGTTCTCCTGTTCAGTAGCACTGCTAATTCAGGGCAGTGCATTAGCGAGCGAGCTAGTGAGCGAGCCACAGGTTAATGATTAAAACCCCAGACAGAATCACAGAGTTTGGAGTTCACACTGTCCTCCTCAATCATTCTCCACTCACCCCCATCACCCTCTGCACTTCTCTCTCTCTCTCCATCTCCCTCTCTCCATCTCTCTCTTTCCATCTCTCTCAACGTCTCTCTCTAGAACACACCTGAACCATTCTCCCCTCAGCCCCCCGCCCCATATCACCCACGCACTCCCCCGCCTCTTTCCATCTCTCTCTTTTCCCATCCCTCTCTCAATCTTTCTGTCTCTCTCTGTCTCGAATTGGCCTTTCTCCATTTGTATCGTTCTCTCCGTCATACACCTAAATCACTCTCCCCTTACCACCACCACCACTCCTCCTCCTCTCGCTTTCTTTTTCCATCACTCTCTCTATCTTTCTTTCTTTCTGTCTATGTCTCTATACCTCCCCCCTCTCTATAATATTTTTTTCAATTCAAGTGTTTCCATTTACCTTACATTTTTCAAGTGCTTTGTTGGCAATACAAATAGGGCATTTGAATTGCTATACAAAGGATAAGAACTACAAAATAAGATTAGATTATACATTTAATTAAATTAGATTCAATACACATTGATGTTACAGAACCTCTTTGTCTCACTCTCTGCCACACATCTGAATCACTCTCTCTTTATCTCAATCACCCTCTCCACTCCTCCTCCTCGCCTTCTCTCGCTCTCTATTTCTCTCTCTCCCCCTCCCTCTCTCTCATTACATCTCGCTCCATAATTCACTGGTTCTCTCTGTCTCTGGTCTGAGACTCATCTGTCTCTCTCTTCTCCGCTTACCTCTTCTTGTCGTTTCTTTCCTGGCCTCTCGTTTATCTTCTCATTAGCTACTTACTTGCCCACCTACATCTCCACTAGCACATCTCTCTCTCCATCTCTGTTCCTATCTCTCTCTCTTTCTCTCTCTCTCGCTCTTTTACTCTCTGCTCATCTCTCTCTCCATCTCTGTTCCTATCTCTCTCTCTGTCTCTCTCTCTCTCTCTTTCACTCTCAGGTCTTCTCTCTCTCCAGCTCTGTTCCTATCTCTCTCTCTCTCGCTCGCTCTTTAACTCTATGCTCATATCCCTCTCTTCCTCTCTCCCTTTCACTCTCCAACTCTCTCTGAGCTCTTCTCTCTCTCAGGTCAGATCTCTCACTCTTTCACTCTCTGCACATCTCTCTCTCCTTCTCTCCTCTTCCCTCTCTCTGAGCTCAGAAGGGTTGAACTGAGGAGGTTTCTGGAGGGGCTTGCTGCCCTTCAGCTGAAGGAGACTGGACAGCCCTCCGCTCCCCCACCTCCTTCCATCCCCTCTCTCTCCCTCCCTCTCTTTCTCTCTATCTCCCTCCCCTCCCTCTCTTTCTCTCTCTCTCCCTCCCTCTCTTTCTCTCTATCTCCCTCCCCTCCCTCTCTTTCTCTCTCTCTCCCTCCCCTCCCTCTCTTTCTCTCTCTCTCTCTCCCTCCCCTCCCTCTCTCTCTCTCTCCCTCCATGACTCTGCAGTGGGGTTGAACTGAGGAGCTTTCTTGAGGGGCTTGTTGTCCTTCAGCTGGAGGAGACTATAAAGCCCTCTTCCCTCCTTTCCCTCTCTTTCTCTCACTCCTCTATTTCTCCCTCTCTCCTTTCCCTCCCTTTCTCTCTCTCCTCTATCTCTCCCTCCTTTCCCTTTCTCTCTCCTATCCCTCGTTCATCTCCATCTCTCCCTCCTTCCTCTACCTTCCAGCACAAGTCCATCCTCTCATTTTTTCTCTCTTCACTCCTCTTCTTCCCTCCTCTTCAGCCATGCTTACTCTCTCTCTCTTTATTTTTTTTCCATTGCTTATATACCCTCACGGAAGTACGTATGTCCATATTCTCTCTCTCTCTCTCTCTCTCTATCGATATCGTCTTTATTTTCTACCCATATTTTCCTTTATCCTCCTCATCCTCTACCTCCTCCTCCCCCTCCTCTGCCTTTCTCAATCCACACTCCATATCCAACCAAAAACCT
>NC_137912.1:23280821-23298321 GCF_963457725.1 Sprattus sprattus
CTACCTCCCTCACAAACACACACACAGACCCCGTGCAGAAAGTCTATCTCCCTCTCTCTCTCTCTCTACCTCCCTCACACACACACACACCCCGTGCAGAAAGTCTCTGTCTCTCTAAGAAAAGTCTTCGGAGGAACAATGCTTAATAACGGCTCCTCTGAGCCTTGCGATGATAATTGCTCTTGGCTAACAGCTCTGCCCTCCGCTTTCGCTGGATATCTCCGTCTGACGCTACCCTCTATTAACAAGACTGATTTTCCGCTCGCAAAGAAAAAAAGAAAAATCTTCTTTCATTTGCTGATCAAAATGTTGAGTTATAAATCTGTCTATGCACCAGACTAAGGGAAAGTTAGTCCTCACATATACTGAGCGAGGCCGGGAGAGAGAGAGACGGAGAAAGAGAGAAAGAGAGAGAGAGAAAGAGACAGAAAGAAACACAGAAAGAGAGAGATAGAAAGACAGAATGAGAGAGGGACAGAGAGAGAGGGAAAGACAAAGAGAGAGACAGAGAGAGAGAGAGAGGGAGCGTGATCGTCGGTTTCCATTCCACCTGACCATCTCCTAGGAACCACTCGTAAGCTAATTATAGTTTCCCCCCTCACTGTCCAGCTGTGACCTGGGAGGTTGTGTGTGTACACGTGTGTATGCATGAGTGTGTGTGTGTGTGTGTGTGTGTGTGTGTGCCACATGTGTGTATTAGTGTGTGACATATGTGCACGCCACATGGGTTTATTAGTATGGGCATAGTTGTACTGTGGGGGTATTGTGTGTGTGGGTGTGTGTGTGTGTGTATGTGTATGTGTCAAGTGCATTACTGTATGTGTGTGAAGAGAGTCATGTGGCACGGTGGCTCAGGTGCTTGCACTGCTGCCTCACAGAAAGAAGGTCATGGGTTCGATTACCGCATGGGGAGCTGTTGGCTCTGGGGGACAGGTCCTCCCCAGTCCTTCAGTGCTCATGTGGGCTATCTCCTGGGCCTTTCTGTGTGGAGTTTGCATGTTCTCCCTGTGTTCACAAGGGGTTTCCTCCACTAAGAACCACAACAGAAAAACATGTAAAAGAACACCTCCTGTCTGTCCCTGACCAAGATGGACGGTCCACTTCACTTGGTCCCCGGGTGCTTAAAAGCTGTCCTCTGCTCCTGGGGGGTCCTGGAGGAAGTCATGTGACTGTCCAGGATGGGAAAACGCAGAGAGCAAATTCACAGCGACCTGCGTGTGTGTGTGTCCTGTGTCGCCTCCATATATGCACGTGTGTGTTGCAGTGTGTCGTGTGTGCAAATAAAATCTGACATAAATGTGCAGTACTGAGTGTGTGTGTGCGTGCGTTACTGTATATGTATGTGTGTGTGTGTGTGTGTTCTCTGTCTTTCCCATGGTGCCTCAGTGATGGCTCAGGGTAGTGAAGATCAGAGCCAGGAGTGTCCCTTGCACACACTAGGGCTGGGTGATATAGACGAAAACATGATCAAAGTTTCAGTCCATAATGATAATTATTGATTAGTTTACCTTGTATCTTAAAGGTGCAGCCCGCAAATCTCATCCAATGCAATTTTTGTCAAATTCAGCAAATTGCGCCTCACAATCCTCGAGCTGTCTGATAAGTGTGTTTTCGCTTACAAAGCTCTGGTGTTTGTAAACAGCCCTGACCCAGTAAAATGTCAACAAACACAGTGGCTTGGTAAAGCCAAAAACAAGTCTAGCCAATCAGCTAATTGCCTTGGGAGCTGGGAAGGGAGAGGTGTAATTTGATTGGCTGTAGAGCTCAAATATTAACAGCAATTCGCCAGAATCAAGATCTCCGAAGCTTTGTAAACATTTCAGTTCAGACTTGAAAGAGAGGAAAAGTGTTCAGAAGAGTAAGAGAGAAAAAAATTCAATTTAGTAACTGGGTTTTGTAGATTTATCTGCAACTATTAGAGAGAGGCCAGTTCCAGACACATCTGTGAGTTGTATCAAGTTCAGCAGCCAAAATCCATCAATGTTCAAAATGATGATTAGGATACACTCCACACATTTCACATTTAATTATGGCAATTTCTCAGGGTTATTAAAACAGAATAAGGGTTGCGTTGACTGACTCCAGTGTTTGGAGCTTTTGAGGTGCTTTGCACGCTCCCACACTGAAAAAACGAATTCCGTTAAAGTCAGCATGGCGCTACTCCCTGGATGAAACAGTTACGTTGTGTACCCAGACTTGGTCGAAACTGCTGCTTATATTGTTGTACGACATGTGGAGGGTGGGACCAATCAATACTGCTGATAAATGATTGGCTGTTAAACAGCATAATCAATGATTGGCAGCATAATCAAGGGGTGTGATTGGCTGTTTCAGAGGAAGGGCTCAGAAGTTGGCAAATATATTGAAACCTTTATCTAACAATTTTCTCATTGCTATCTAGGAACAGTCTATTGTGATATGTATCGCTGCTGTTTTTATTGTCCTGGCCTCACACAAAAACACACACACACACACACACACACACACACACACACACACACACACACACACACACACACACACACACACACACACACACACAAACACACAGCACAGCGGCTGTGGAAGCATGTAAAAAAAGGACACCGGACTACAGCCAGAGATCTTGTGTGTTTCCGTCAGTGCGGTACCTGTGTGGTCCATAATAAACCTGTAACTTAAGGAAGAGAAGACCAGCCTAAGCTCAGCTATTTAAAGATCATTTCCATGACAACTCTATTCCCAGCGCCTAACGGAGGCATGATATGCGCTTTGAAAGGGTCCAACTTCAAAGTTATATCCTTCCCTTGGAGGAAATCAATGACAACAGGGGAGACACAGGGAGCACACACACACACACACACACACACACACACACACACAAATACACACACACACACACATTATAAACATACACAAACAAACACGCACGCTCACACAGGTGTCCTTGAGCAGAGAATAGCACTCATGTATAGATGAATAAAGTTGGAGCATGTGTGTGTGTGTGTGTGTGTGTGTGTGTGTGTCTGTGTGTGTCTGTGACAGAGAGAGAGAGAGAGAGAGAGAGAGAGAGAAGGGGTGTCGTGTCAGAATGTTCCCACACTCGTCTTTCACTCACAGGGGTCTTTTATATTAAGCTCAGCCCCGGCACAATACCACCTTCTAAGAAGAGGAAATGAGTCTTCCTAGAAAAGGTGAAATGAGACAGTGAAGAGGGCTAACTATAATACTCATCTTATCTCTACGTCTCCATTAGGGTCCACTGACAGCCTTTCTTTTGCAGAGGGAAATGGAGTTTGGGATTTTCCCTGCAAACATGCGCAGTGAGCAGCTGCACTCTTTGACAAAACAGAGACGCAGGGGAGAGAGAGGTGAACCGAGGTCATTAACAGGTATGAATGACTGATCAGTGGAGCGATCGCTCTCTCGCTCTCTCACACACACACACTTATGCAAATTAGTAAAAACAACCACACACACAATTATGCAAATGCCTACAACCAACCACACGCACACACAGGTGTGCGCACACACTCACACACACACACACACAGCGCTTTAACCAGGTAAGATTACTCAGCCTCAACTCTCCTGGCACTCCATAATCAGTTAAATGTCAGTTCCACTGCTGCCTAATGCATTCGCCTGGGGAATCAAATCATGAATACAACCGCAGGCCCCCACCACCACAGCACGTCACAGCGCTATATAAAGCCCCCGTATTAATCTCCCAGGACACTCCTTATGCATGAGAATGTGTGTGTGTGTGTGTGTGTGTGTGTAAGTGTGTGTGTCTTTCTTTCTACATGCCTCTGTAAGCGTGTGTGCAATGTCTGCCTGTATGTGTGTACACATTCTAATTCTAACTAAATCTGTGCTTGTTAAAAATGATGTCCTGTGTATTTGTGTGTGCTGTAGTGGGTGGCCTTGCATGAATTTAGTGTGTACTGTACTGTACTATACTTTTGGAAATGGAATGTATATCTGAATATTCTGAATTCTTAATGTGTAATGTGTAGGTAGATATCTGTAATATTCCTAATCTTAATTCTTCAATGAAATGTCTATGTAGATATCTGTAATATTCTTAATCTTAATTCTTAAATGGAATGTGTATGTAGATATCTGTAATATTCTTAATCTTAATTCTTAAATGGAATGTGTGTGTAGATATCTGTAATATTCTTAATCTTAATTCTTCAATGAAATGTGTATGTAGATCGCTGTAGTATTCTTAATTCTTAAATAGAATGTATACGTAGATCAGTGTCTCCCCTCCTGTTCACGGAGTCCAGTAAAGGAAGGGGTGGAAAAACAAGTGGCAGACCTTAGATGCCCTTCACCCGTAGGCCACTCACTGATCCTGAATGACAGATCTGTGTCCGACGGCACTCTCGTTCCTCCTCCTCCTCCTCTCTCTCTATCTCTCTCTCTCTCTCTCTCCCAAACAAACACACTATCATGCAGGGAAACACTCCAGTCGCACACACTCACACCCTCACTTGTACGCACATACCCTACAATACAAAGACTTCAACATGATCATTACAGTACACACACACACACACACACACACAGACACACACAGGAACAAGACTTCCTCCCACCACTACTGCAGATTCTCTTGGTGATTCAGCTTCTTCAGAATAACAGATGGAAGCAGATAGAACAAGGTGTGTCAGGCAGAGAGAGGGAGAGAGGGAGAGAGGGAGAGAGGGAGAGAGGGAGAGAGAGTTTGAGTGTTTTATTCATCCATTTCTCTGGGCCTGATGGAAACTGGTTCATGTTTTCAAAACACTGAGCAATTATCGACCACACACTCGGAGGGCGTGTAATCAGACGTGTAATCAGACGCAGAGGGAGAGGTATAGCTGCAGTGAACACACTCCACTTTAAAACACACACACACACACACAAAAACAAACACACACAGAGACACACACACAGACACACAGACACCCACACAGACACACACACACAAACACACACACACACACACACACACACACACCTGACAAGGTTGGGTAGTATCCACAACATGAACTCTATTCACCCTGTCAATGACCCATCACTGGTTCTACACTGTGGGCTCAGCTTTAAAGCAACACTATGCAACAATACCCACTTTGTTTTTAGGTATGTTTTTATGAGCAACACGCCTATTCCCATTAGCCGTCCAGGCTATGCAATATGGAGTTTTTTGGTTCGAGTCAGAACACCCGAAAAGGCTTCACTGCAGAGTGCCAATAATATCACCAAAGGACGGCAGTTTTGTTACCAACTGGAGTGTTTTGAAAGGTTTGTGCATGCTTGTTTAGGTAGGTAGCTCTCTAGTGTTAGACCAAAACTCCATAACGCTACTTTAAAGCAGCAGTGAAGAGTTTGGTCAAAGACTAGTAATCTAACTACTGAAAAGACATTAAGACCTTACAAACGCCACCAACCGCAGAGCTGGCACTGATAAAAGGCTTGCTAGCATGCTAACTCATGTCTTGCACACACTGATTGGAGAGCTAGCAGATCAATTTGCTAAATTTGACAAAGTGTATTCAATAAAAACCGTGGAATACTTAAAGAGCCAGCTGCACTGTTAGGCCTCATGTGTTAAAAAAGGATGGAGGAGAGAGATGAAGGGAAGGAGGGATGGAGGGAAAGACAGAGGGATGAGTGTGAACTGATGGAGTCACTCGCACCTGCCAGGTGCCTGTCGGGCAGGTGTGTGTGTGTGTGTGTGTGTGGTGCGTGTGTGTGTGTGTGTGTGGTGTGTGTGTGTGTGTGTGTGCAGCTCTCTAGTGTCAGGATCGTGACTGGGCCATGCCACCACCCTAATGGTCATTTACCTAGTCAAAGAAGCCAGAGAGGACGGAGGGAGGGAGAGTCACGGAAGGCAGAGAGAAAAAACGAAAGAAAGAAAGAACAGACAGAGACAGAAAGAAAGGCCTAGAGGCCTAGACCTGCCTCCTCTGTGGTAAGTAGCCCACATGCCACTAATCCTCACGCTGCCCACATACAGACACAGAGGTGCTGCTCACCCTGGCAAGGCATATACGCACGACTGCTTGCTCAGAGCCTAAATGATCTACTCATCACACAGCACATTTCACACCATGTCTTCTATGAACATACAGACTGCACACCTCTGGTTTTATTCTGGTTGCATATGAACATAGCTGATCCCTTACTGTAAAGCTCCTGACAGACACTGCCTGGATGGAGCTCCAGCAAATCAGTGGTATTATTACCACTTTGTCTTTATCCAGTTCCACAACCACCATCCGACGCTCTTAATCCCCGTCATCTCCTACCTGTAGTCACATCATAGCAAGAGCTCTCTCTCGCTCTCTCTTTTCCTCAATCTCTCTTTCTCTCTATCCATTTCTCCCTCTCTTTCTCGCTCAGTGACTGGATCCCACAGACTCTGCTGACAGACAGAAAGCCTCTTACAGTCACACATCTAATAAGGTAGCGGCCCAGTCTTTCACAGTGAGGCCTGGAAGCCCCAATCCCCTCTAATACCACTCACCACCCTGCAGCACTCTACACAGGGAACAACTAGAGAGGAAGAGAAAGAGAGAAAGAGATAGACCAGAGAGAGGAGAGAGTGCACTGCTGAGAAAAAGGCAGATGGAGTGAGGGAGACAGGCAGATAGATAGAGGAAGAGACAGACCAGAGAGGGAAAACGAGAGAGAGGTACAGACTGAGGCAGAGAAAAATAAAAAAGTCAGGGAAAGAAAGAGAGACAGACAGCAGAGGGAGAGATAGAAAGAGAGTGCGGCTTAAAGGAAAGGGAAAATGAAAAAGGCCCGGTGGGAAAGGTTGGTCGTGCGTTAACGCGTGCGTTAATCTTACATCGCCCCAAACAGCCATCTTCAAGAGAGATTACGGCGGTGGTGGCGACAGCCATGGCTGCGGTGGTGGCGGCGTGCGTCAGACGTTTTCAACACTCTCGTCCACCGCCTGGTTCAGCTGCACACCCTCTGCCCTCCATCCAGCAGGCAGAAAATGAGCTCTCCACTCCCAAGACCCGGATTATACGCTTCTTCTTTATTTGACTCCCCCCCCCTCTGTTCATCTCTCTCTCTCTCTCTCTCTCTCTCTCTCTTTTTCTCTCCATCTGTCTGTCATTCTCCTCTCTCCACGACTCTTTATATTCCATCTAAACGTCCAACCCTCTCTATTCTCTCATAATTTACTAATGACTGGAACCTTTATATTTATCTGGTGAGGTGCTCCTGGTTTGCATGTGGCTGTAATAGTGGTGCACCACTGCATAGGAGCCTTCCTGGGTGTCTTAGACACACTTGATAACTAAAATAAAGGGACTTTATGAAAAGTCAATGTCTCTTTTCCTCCTTCTACCTCTTAACATATGTATCTGTTCCTCTGCAGTGCCTTCTTGACATCCTACTACAGATACAGAAAGACAGATAGAAAGACAAACTCATTCCTGATTCCTCTTCATATGTTTGTGTTATTAGTGTTATTAGCAATGCTGTCATCAGCAGCATTGGCAACATTATAGCTTCTACAGCCATGCCAGTAAAGCTTATGAATTCGGAAAAAGACAGTGAGAGAGAGATATGAGAGAAAGAAAGATAGAGAAAAGAGAGAGAGAAAAAGGGAGTTTGTAGTGGGCACTGGAGCCCACTCAGGAAGGAGAGGAGGGTGTGTGTGTGTTTGTGTGTGTGTGTGTGTGTGTGTGTGTGTGTGTGTGTGTGTGTGTGTGTGTGTGTGTGTGCTACCCACTCTTAATATCCTGGATGAGGTGTGTGTGACTCAGAGAAGAGGAGGCATACGTGATCAACACCTCTGCACAACTGAGCATTCAACACAAACACACACACACACACATGCACATGCACACCAACATCCAATACACTTCCTTGCAAAGCTCAAAGAACATCTCATCACCATATGAACAACCACAAATCGCAGCGTGTCAGTGGAATATATATATACCCACTCGCCAAACCACCCACCCACACAAGGACACACACACACACACTAACCAAACACACACACACACACTAACCAAACACACACACACACACTAACCAAACACACACACACACACACACACACATGCACAGTCACACACTAACCCCACATGCACACTGTGCAGTGGCCACTTCCCTACGCGGTCAACCCGAAATCTAATCTGCATTCAAAAAGACAGCACGTGTGTGACTGTGCGAGTGTGTGTGAGTGCAGTTTGCACATTCATGCCTTGCCAGCAATATCTTCAAGTTCCTGCCGGTAAGAACGCAAGTAGCAGACAGAGAGACAATGAGAACAGAGGGATGAGAGTCATCCTCCTCTCCTCTCCTCTTCATAGATAAAGAACTGACTGGAAGGGTGCCTAGCAGGTTCTGATATGTGTGTTATTATTGTAAAAAGAAGAAGACAAAAAGAGGAAGAAATGACAAGGAAAAAAAGACAGTGCTGACATCAGCCCAACATTGGTGATGAGTGATGACAAAGCACAAAAACACACACACACACAGTCTAACACAATGACACACACACACATACAGTCTACGCAAAGACACACACCCATACAGTCTAACACAAAGACACACACACACATGAACTCTCTCTCTCTCACACACACACACATACAAACACAAGCTATATAGAGGGGCAGTGTGGTGCTCTCACTGAGTAAAGAGAAAACGCTTGTTGTCTATGAAATATTAAATCTGTTCCCTGATCAGTGCTGAGCGTTCCGAGCCAAAAAGCCAAACAGCCAATCACATTGCCTTGCAGGCCCCTCAGTTGTGTGTGGATGATGTCACAGCAGAGAGAGAGTTCTAGAACACATGAGACCTTGTTCTCTCTCTTGGAGGAAAGCTCTCTCCTTCTCTCTTCCTCCCTCTCTCTTTCCCTCTTTCCTTCTTGTTCTCCATCACTGCCTCTCTTCCTCCATCCAGGAACACTTTTAGTTTACCTTTCCCCGCTCTCTCTCCACCTTTCTCTCTCTCTTTCTCTTCATTCTATTACAAAAACAGAGCAAGAAGACAAGTTTTGAGCAATCACTTATTCATAAACCGTAACCCACATTAGAAGCGACAGCCAGCACACACAAAGCGGTGGCTATAAGGAAGACATCGCAACAAGTTAATGTCAGCTAACTGGGTTAAGTAGGATCCATTCTGTTCCGAATACGGGCCTGAGCTGGCCCAGTTCTGGCAGTCAGCACCGTCTGGCACGGGAGCGGGCGGGCGGGCCTGGCGTAATGAATATGCATGTTTAACTTTTTATCACTTCCAGGGAGGGAGAGGGGAGGAAATTGTGTCAACGATGTAAAAGTCTCCAATCGGGAATATGATTGGCTACTTAAAACATGCATGAGAGCCCTCGTTCATATGTCACCACCACTCCTACTGCAGAGCACTACACACACACACACACACACACACAGGCTGACACCGAAATACGCTCATGCAATGCTATATTACCTTTCATCTACTCATAGATATATGCAGTAACATGTGCAAACAGGAATCTGCCACAAGACCTTCTTTATATCTTCCCTCCAACTCATATGTTTGTGCATCATATCATAAAAAAGCATGTTTTTGAGAAGTTCCTGGCCAGCGAGTGTGACTGAGATTGTTGTTTGTGTGTTTGTAAGGGGGGGGGGGGGTAATTTGTGTCTGTGTGCATGTGAATGTGCACATGCATGTATATGTGTGTGTGTCTGTGTGTGTTTGACTTTGAATGTGTTTGTGTGCTGAACATATAATTTGAAGTATTTCAGACAGAATGCCTTTGTACTTTCCTAACACCCGTGACATCGAGCCAGACATTTCTGTGTCCGTGTGTGTGTGTGTGTTGGACACATTGTTGTGCAGTGACTAATTGAAAACCTCTGTAGCTCCCTCCCTGGTGTCCTCCACTTCAAAGCATTCCCCCAGTGCTACACTCATTTGCTGTAAGCATGAAAACACACACACACACACACACACACACACACACACACACACACACACACACACACAAACACATATCAAGCAACGCATTCAGATGATGCCTTATGAAATTTGCAGAACACAGACACACACACACACCATTTACAAGCATCTTTCATTAACAACTGAGAGATGCTTTTGTGAGTTTCTCTCTCTGTTTAGCTCCCAGTTCCCCAGCACAGGGACTTCTGGGATTTGCTGTTTTATGGCCTCAATTTTAATCATTAAGATTTTTTCCCCCACCCCTTTACCTCTTTCCTGACATCAGAGGAGAGGCTTTGAACACAGTCCCCTGACACCCAGCCTTAAAAGTGACATCACTGCAGGGCTAGTACACCGATGTCTCTCTGCAGGTGTTCAAAGCTGTGTGTGTGTGTGTGTGTGTGTGTGTGTGTGTGTGTGTGTGTGTGTGTGTGTGTGTGTGTGTGTGACCTGTTCCAAGCAATAGATGCCTCTGTGTTCTGGACAGCCCTTTGAGCCTAGCTGGTGTGTGTATGTGAGTGTTTGAGTGAGGGAGCGCATGCTTTACATGTGTGTTGTCAACAGGTGAGTGAGTTTTCAGACACAGATACGCGCACACACACATTTGTTGTTGGGTCATCCAAGGGATCAGCCATCATGAAAGGAACAAAATGGAAACAGAATATTCTATGAAATAATGCCAAAAGGAGGGGGTAGGGCATTGGTTGGTTTGTGTGTTTGTGTGTTGTGTGTGTGTGGTGACAGGTGGAGGCAGGTTCCCTTCTCTCTCTCTCTCTCTCTCTCTCTCTATATATATATATATATATATATATATAAAAGTGTGTGTGTGTGTGTGCGTGTGTGCAGGGGTGTGCAGGGGTTTTTATCTCTCAGTGAACCACCAGCACGTGTTACCATGGGAGACCATGGGGGGGCGGGTTATCCATCACTTCTTGGCTCCCCCCAGGGACCTCCCCCCCCCATACATACACACACACACACACTCCCCCACCATCCCAAAGGACAGTGACGGACACTAATTAAAAGTACCATCAATCCTGCAATACACTCAACGCAGCCCAATTTATTCTGTAGCCTCGTATTCCAAGCCAAGTCTCCAAAACTGATCCAATCGCTTAAAAATGGTCTCTCTCTTCTTCAGGTGTGAGAGGAGGCCAGTCTGGTCTCTCTCTTCTTCAGGTGTGAGAGGAGGCCAGTCTGGGCTCTCTCTTCTTCAGGTGTGAGAGGAGGCCAGTCTGGGCTCTCTCTTCTTCAGGTGTGAGAGGAGGCCAGTCTGGGCTCTCTCTTCTTCAGGTGTGAGAGGAGGCCAGTCTGGGCTCTCTCTTCTTCAGGTGTGAGAGGAGGCCAGTCTGGTCTCTCTCTTCTTCAGGTGTGAGAGGAGGCCAGTCTGGGCTCTCTCTTCTTCAGGTGTGAGAGGAGGCCAGTCTGGTCTCTCTCTTCTTCAGGTGTGAGAGGAGGCCAGTCTGGTCTCTCTCTTCTTCAGGTGTGAGAGGAGGCCAGTCTGGTCTCTCTCTTCTTCAGGTGTGAGAGGAGGCCAGTCTGGTCTCTCTCTTCTTCAGGTGTGAGAGGAGGCCAGTCTGGTCTCTCTCTTCTTCAGGTGTGAGAGGAGGCCAGTCTGGTCTCTCTCTTCTTCAGGTGTGAGAGGAGGCCAGTCTGGGCTCTCTCTTCTTCAGGTGTGAGAGGAGGCCAGTCTGGTCTCTCTCTTCTTCAGGTGTGAGAGGAGGCCAGTCTGGTCTCTCTCTTCTTCAGGTGTGAGAGGAGGCCAGTCTGGGCTCTCTCTTCTTCAGGTGTGAGAGGAGGCCAGTCTGGGCTCTCTCTTCTTCAGGTGTGAGAGGAGGCCAGTCTGGGCTCTCTCTTCTTCAGGTGTGAGAGGAGGCCAGTCTGGTCTCTCTCTTCTTCAGGTGTGAGAGGAGGCCAGTCTGGGCTCTCTCTTCTTCAGGTGTGAGAGGAGGCCAGTCTGGTCTCTCTCTTCTTCAGGTGTGAGAGGAGGCCAGTCTGGTCTCTCTCTTCTTCAGGTGTGAGAGGAGGCCAGTCTGGGCTCTCTCTTCTTCAGGTGTGAGAGGAGGCCAGTCTGGGCTCTCTCTTCTTCAGGTGTGAGAGGAGGCCAGTCTGGTCTCTCTCTTCTTCAGGTGTGAGAGGAGGCCAGTCTGGAGAAAGATTTCCAGCATCCAAACTCAGAAGGGAAGGGTGCTCTTTATTATGCCCAGCCTTTGTTACCATGGTGATCCTACTGAGGGTGTGAACATGTGACCAGATAGCACTCACTGGCCTGTTCTGACAGTGGAGGTGTGTGTGTGTGTGTGTGTGTGTGTGTGTGTGTGTGTGTGTGTGTGTGTGTGTGTGTGTGTGTGTGTGTGTGTGTGTGTGGACATGTTAGGACGTATCTGGGGCTATGCAGTCAATAAGGCTGATAGGGTGTTTTTGTAACTGGTTTGGATTGGTCAACTGACCCACTATTTCAAACCAGTCTCTTATCTGTAGGGCTAGCAAGGTGTTGTCAGGACTCTGCAACATAAAGGGTCTTTATTTTTGACCAAATATTCTCGGTGACATTGCAGTGGTTATCAGTGTCATTTGGTCTTTTGTAGAGTCAGTGCATACACAGTTGAAATTCTAGAATGAAGAGGTGAATCTGTGTCCACACTACACAAATGACCTTTCATTTGTCAAAGCACGCCATTTTCCCCTCACAGACAATTACATCTCAATCACGCACACAGTGAAGCCAGCACGCACAGAGGAGAGCGGCAGGACGAATCTTCCTCCCTCCCGTTAGACTGCGAGGACGTGGTATTGCTTCCTTTCCTGGATGCCTGTTTGCTAGTCAGTCGGCAATGATACAATCCCACAGTCTCAGTGAGGACTTTGGTCCACAGACACAGACACACATGAGCTCGCTTGCCTGAAAATCAATATCGGGCATACCCTGTCCCCCTCCCCCCAACAAACCCGATACAAATGAAACAATGCAGTTTCATCACACACCGAGACAATCGGTCATATGATGGAACAAAGTGACATGTGTTGCAACCGTGTGTTACAACTCATTTAGGCTATGTGGCAAGATTGTATCGCTTACGGAGGGCATGACTGGACTAGACTGGCAGAATCATCTGTCGTTTTGTTATATTCCCTGTTTATTGTCCTGGTTTGATGTACAAAAAAGAATGCCCCGTCCTTCAATTATGATTTACGAATGCGTGTGTTAATATGTAGCCTATAACGTAATGTAATCCATGTTAAATTTAAACGTCAAAATCAACCCTCAGGGTAACCTTCCGGTGTGTTTCCTTGTCCATAAGCATTTGTCCGGACAAAACAAATGACTACCTTCCACTTCAGAGTGTAATAGTTCACCTACCTGTACGAAGTCTGCTTCCTGAAAGCGAGACCCTTTAATTTTTCTTCCAGCGACTCGTCCATGACCGCGAAGCTGCTCAAAGTATCGCCACCCCCCATGGCTTCGTCCCTGCCGCAGCCCTGGTCGTTCGTCTCCCCTCCGGTGGCTCCGAGTGCATTCGATCGGCTGCTAAAGGTCGGGGGGTTTCTGTCAGCCTGTGACGGGCATGTTTTGGCCAGGGGGTCCATGCTCCGGCAGGCAGTGGACCCCCTTTCCCCGGCGAACAGAGGCAGAAGCGGGCGGTTAAAAAGCGGGCACTGGGGGTCGAGGGAAGCTGGAAGTCCCTGCGACAGTGGACAGGACACGGAGCGGCGGGGCTGCTGCTCTTGTCGCAGCGCCACTCGGTCACGCACACAGTGTACGGGCTAGCGGGGGCTTCGGCGGCGACTGGAAATGGCAGCGAGCGCTGCAGTGGTAGTAACAAGCAGCATCCGCCGCGGCAGCATCCATCTCCGTCTGCCGCTACAAGAGGGCCTTCTGGGATGTTCCTACTCCTCCTCTCAGAGCATCATTCGGTTAAAGTAGGGCATAGGGTTTCTGGCTGATAAGTCACACACACACACACACACACACACACACAGACATACACCACGCTCTCTCTCACCATCGCTCGCAAATTCTAGCGTAATTTACGCAGCTCTCGCTTTTCGGCGTAGCCTATCCACAACGTCGTCCCGGAGCTCCAGAACGCTGCCCAGGGGTTTTGGAATCAAAATAATAATCTCCATAAAAATGAGAGATCTAATTCATCAACAAGAAATAGCTAAAAATAACCCATGTTGTGATGCCCACTTTCAAAGGTCACGTTCTCTTCATGGGCAATAATTCCATAGCAATTTGCTTAACATTCAAGAGAGAAAAAGACAACTTATTTTGCTATTTGGATAAGGTGCGGTAGCTAGAGGCTTTCTGTTGAGCTCTACAGTAAAATGCATTCCTTGCGAAACCAACATGAGACGGCAAGTCTGAGGTTAGCAACTAAACAAATCACTATCTGAATATATTCCACACTAATACAATTTGGGTAATGTGATTTGAGGTAAGAAGAAAATAATCAACTCTCTCACACAGCTCGTTGGACACATGGAGAAAATAACCAGGCACTTGAAAAACCACAAGATATCAGTCTCACATGGACCGACTTGAGGTTCCTTTATAGTAGCCGATTCTGGACGGATCTAGCCCTGATCTGGCCCGGGTTAATTTCAGAATCTGGAAAGCAGAAGTTGATGCTGAGGTCATGAGTCCCATTTTTAAATGACGTTGAGAGGGAGGTACGCTGTTTAAGGAACTTACTTTTACACGGAATTAGCCTTGAACAGCTAAATAGATTTTTCCTGAATGTCATCAGATGTGCTGTTCGCCTCGAAGACTTGGCGGGAGAACTCTCTGCCGCTGTCACTAGCCATTTGTTTAAGTGTGTGCACTCTTGTGTGTGTGTGTGTCATGCAATTTGTTTAGTAAAATCACTTGCACAAAGAGGGTAATAGGAAAGCTTTACAGTGACAAGTGGCTAGAAGTACATCCCTCTTGAAGATAACTAGTGGTATTCAATGGGAAAGGCACGAAGAGACCATTATTAGCGCAATTAAATAACAAGTCAGTCTTAGTTATGCTTTTACTAAGGAAAATATTTATTTGCTTTGAAAAGGAAAAAAAGGACAACAATACAAATGAAAACCAAAGAAGAAAAGAAACGTTAAAGTGAAACCTTTGAGCTTATTTTCCTGGGTGGTTTGTGAAAACACAGCGATAATGGAACAACACAGTGAAACCACTTTACCCAGGACCAATAACATCATTACCAGTCCCACTGATGTGTTTATGGCGGCGGCCAGGTCTGCCGTGACTAAGACCACATATTGCTAACGCTCCAAGCAACCGGGACTACACAACGAAGCTGGGGGGTATTCCAAGTACGTGGTTAAATAACTAACCCAGATAAGTTAGCTCAGAGTAATTGGTAAAACCTCGTAATAGAAGAGCCCTATGGCTTAATTCTCCTGGTAAAACAAAGCCACAGCAGGATCTTCTTTTAGGAGGTTTACCTAGCTTGTCAGTGTCTGTCATTAAGCCACGTATTTGGAATACTCCCTATGCGAGAGCATGAGTGAAACAAACAACAATACAAAAATAATAAAAACAGACTTCTGGATGCAACATAGTCCTAAAAATCTCTCATCCGTCACAAAAAAATATAAATGCATATGATACTACTGTTTTGTTATGGACAAAAGAAGGAAACAGTGTGCTACTATTTAGAGGGGAGGGAGGGGAAATCAGATAAATAGCAAAATCAATTTCTTTGGATCTACAGAGAGCAAGCCAGTTCACCACCCACTCCAATGTCATTTATATCCCAGATGATGAGAGAGTGTGTGTGTGTGTGTGTGTGTGGGGGGGGGGGGGGGTTGTGTAGGTGTTTATATATCTGAGCCAGCGGGGGCCCAGGAGGCCTCCCGGTCGAGGCCCCTGAGAGGTCAACCATTCCCGGGCGTCGCCTGGTGGAAAGGCCCCAGAACTGACGCATCATCCAACTCATAGCAGTGGATAAAACACAAGCAACAGCCTGCACAGTGAGGTGTGTGTGTGTGTGTGTATTGTGTGTATATAGTGTGTGTGTGTGTGTGTGTGTGTGTGTGTGTGTGTGTGTGTGTGTGTGTGTGTAGTGTGAGCATAGAACACCAGCAACAGCCTGCACAGTTACCACTTATTCAACCGACTATGCCTGCCTTACTCCACAATGCCTCCATTTGCTCACATCTCCTTGGGAATATGATGAGAGAAATATACATCTATTACCCAGACACCTGCTCACACCTACAGTCTCTTTAAGGCTCAAGGGTTCAAAGCGGAACCAAGGCTCAATATTAGAGCCTTATCAGAACATTTAACCTTTAAGAACCCCCTCATGTATTTGCGGGTTTCACTAACAAAATCCACCTTAAAAGAGAAAGAAATTAAGTAGAAAAGGCTGGATAACTCTTCTGAGTGCATGGTAATAATTGTACTCGTTCTCGAGTCGACTGAGGCAAGATGGTGAAAAATGTCACGTCAGAGTTGCTTCACCTCTGCCCTGTGTGTCTGTGCTTAATGTTTTAAAGTGGGGATGACATTACAAACCTACAAGTGTCTGTCCTCAGGCTGTGTAAGGGGGAGAGGAGGCGGTGATGAGCTTGGTGACAGATGCTCCCCCACATGTGAACACATCCGCCACACTGAATAATTTAAGGGGGATCTCTGTCTCGCTGATCTGAGAGATGCTGTGGCTCTTTGGGGCAGTCGGATGCTGGGGCGTCAGTGCTTCTGGAGGTGAACACTTGGTTTGTCTCTAACAGTGCTAAGAATCTCCCATTCAACTACAATTGTCAGTGAATCTTTGAGAAACAGAGAGTCCAGCCCCCATCCCCACCTCAAAGAAATAACACAGAACTAAAAGGAGAGAGATAAAGCATTTGTCATATCAATACATTTTAAAAAAAGAGAGAAAAAAAAAAACTAGATGCAACAAAAAGTGACATAAAATTAGGTATCAAAACATGATATAATGATGGAATGGAATAAAAATACATATATTTATTTTTTTTGTTTAGTTTTTTTCTGTACTTTTCTTTCTTGATGCCGAGTTTCTTTTTGGGGAAAAACCCCACAGACATCTACTTTATATACTTAAACATTAAGTGGGGATTTATAAATACAGGGGGAGCCCAAACAGCAGGGGGCGACGATGAGCAGGGCCAGCCGACCTCCTCATGACGTCTCGTTCACTGTCCTCTCCAGCTCAATCACCTTTGAGCTCTCGTTTGACCTCTGCTCCAGTGATCTAAGGGCAAAATACATGGCATCATCCATATTAGATATAACTCAGTCACCTACGCCAGCCACCAGAGTATACTGAAACTCTCCCAGTCAATGATTAAAAAACTGTCAAACGATAAAAATGTAAAACTTGTCTTTGACACAAAAACTTTATGACCTTGGAATAATGTGTACAAATGTAATGATAATTTAAAAGACGCAACACGATAATTAAAAGGAATAAACAAGACATGTAATAAAGCATCATAAATGTTTGTCTTACTGACAACCACCTGTCAGTTCATACAAATAGCCACACATTAGAGGACACAAATGTTCCGTTTTAAGGACAAATCAACTAAAATATAA
>NC_137912.1:23303321-23313321 GCF_963457725.1 Sprattus sprattus
AGAGGGAGAGAGAGAGAAATAAAAAAAGAGGAAGAGGGAGCAGAAAGTGAGGGAATGAAAGATAAGGAAGAGAGAGAGATGAAAAAGAAAAACAAACAAACAGAGTAAGTAAGTTTGATCTCCTTCCATTTAAACACTTGTTTTTGCTGAACTTTGATGTTCATTTCTTTTCTTTTTTCTCTTCTTTTGGGAGTCTAGTTTTCTTTACGGGGGACTATCAATGTTTCCAGTCTTACATTCCAAACAAACAACATCTCACAACAAGTCCAGCTGAGAGAGAAGGACACTCGTCCAACCCCCCGGTGGACTGGAGACAGTTATGGGGCTTTAAAGGAAAACAAACATCTCCAACAGGCAGTGTAGGGCAGTGAGAAGAGAGAGAGAGTGTGTGTGTGTATGCCTCAGTGTGTGTAAGTGTGTGTGTGTGTGTATGTGTGTGTGTGTGTGTGTGTGTGCGTGTGTGTATGCCTCAGTGTGTGTGTGTGTGTGTGTGTGTTTGTGTGTGCGTGTGTGTATTACTCACGTGTGGAGCGGTAAGCAGTGGAGAGTTGGAGAGGGAGGAGGGTGCGCGTGGCGCCACCTTGAGGGCGGCGGGGGTCTGTGTGGGGCTGGCGGGGGCGCAGGGGTGTATGGGGCTCTGGCTGCCCTCAGAGTCGCTGCCATGGGAACTGGGTGGGGTGGGGGGCATCTGGAGAGACTCAAGGGCTGATGAGGACAACACCCGAAGGGGATTCATTAGGCTGGTATATCACATAATTAATATAATTAAGCATTATGACAGGAGTGAGAGTGGGGTTGGGTAAGGACTTCCTCACAGCTGTGATTCAGCCGTTGGCACGAGGTTGTGAGGGTGTCCTTAACTAAACCCACTAACACGAGTGTGTTATTGCTTTTACACAACGGTTCTACGTTTGAATTTGAAGACAGCAGAATGTAATTGCTTTCGTTTCTTTCGATTTTGTGTTTTCTTTTTCTGCACCAAAAAATACTTCCAACCTAAGTTTTCGGAGTCAAGCGTTGCTGAGGAACGATAACTGTTAGTCTGCAGTCAGATGAGTGAGAAAGGCTATTTGTGCTCATTGTGTTAATTTATTACACTCGCTTTTATTTATTCATTCATTTATTACACCTGTCTTCGCATGAGGGGTCAGTTTGTACATTCCCCTACTCCATTTGCTCACTTTTCTAACTCAAAAATGGTCAAACATAACGTTCACCTACCTATATACCTATCTGCTCTCTCGCTTTAAATGAGTGGAATGTTGATGTACAATGATAACCGGCTAATGTGTATCAAATGCGGAGTGATAAGTAGAGGTGAAGAGTCCGATTGAGATTGTAACAGGATATCCTCACTCATGGAATGTCCAATCGTAAAGTCATAAATCATTTGATCCAAATCTATCTGTTGTATACTAATCTAACATACTAACACATCAAATCGAATCTAACCGTATCTTTGGAACATGAAGTGAATACAATAATATAAGCAAGTATAAGCATATTGTGAAACATTCAGTTAATATATTAGTGTATATCAAATATATGAGCATATACAAAGGTATATATTAATTTCAGAGGAAAAATGAGGAGGATAATTATACACAAACTATGTTAGTTGTCAGTTGTCAGAAGCAAAAGAACATGGTGTTCTGTTCACTTATTACATGCAATGAGCAATGTGTGTAGACCTACACTCACATGTAAGATAGTAGTTTAGAGGTATACTGTATAGCACTGTGTTTCTTACCAAAAAAAACTACAACTGCTAACTACTAAATGTTCCACATTTTCGCAAGAGTGGTCTGACCTGGACCACAGAACTGCATAGTCCGTGGCCTAAGTAGCTAAACTTAAAGTAGCTAAACTTAGGCCTATACCATGAACATTAGAGATGTAGATATTTCAGAGTGCCTGTCTAGATCACTGAACTGAACTGGAGTTAAAGCACTGGCTTATGTAGCCAATCAGCTTCTTCCATAAACCCCATCATCATACATAACGTTTCACACTGTTACATTAGATTCTCCAGTCTAGGAGAACAGTTATGTGGTGGTAATAACAACAATACAGTTCACAGGGTGCTAAATCAGAGGAGCCACAAGGTTACTGTATTTTAAGCAGCGACGTTAGCGATGTTAGCCGCTTGGCTAGTTCTGTTGTCATTTGCTGACATGTGAACGCAGCTCAGGTGGATCTTGTCAGTGTGTTCACTACCTGTGCTTGGTGGAGCTGACAACCTCTATATGAGTAGAAGATAAATAACACTGCAGTGGAATGTCTGACTAGGCAAGAGGTAACACATGAATGTTTGGAAGTATGGCGTTCTGTTTTATACACACCGTTGCCATGCGGATGTTCCCCAAATTAGTTATTTGTAGGCTGTGTTCGTTATCTTCGGGTGCACTTGAGTACTCAAATCAACAAATCAACCAACTGTGAAATCCTATTAAAGGGGACTTCCTTATAGGAATTAGGTCTCTTGTTCAGGTCTACTATCCTTAGAATCAGCCTACAGCTTGCATGTGTGAAAATTCAAGCTTGTACCAAACCATTACTAAAACTACTTGGAGAACAGTTTGGCATGGATGCATGAACTAAATGGAGGATTTTTCATTAATGCCTTAATCAAAATCCCTGATGTACAATGCCTTCAATTCCTTGGAATGCCTTGGATTGGGCTTCCTGTAGAACTGGCCTGGAAGAGGACTGGGTTAGGACTGGGTCAAGGACCAAGTCAGAGAGGGGAGGGAGAGGAGAGGAATGGAGAGGAGTCTTACCTTTTGGGGACAGGTTGAGAAACTGGTCCACCTCGTGAGGCTCTAGTTTAATCTGAGGGGTGAAGGTCTCGCCGTCATCCTTCACCTGTCCATCAAAACACAACACAAGCCTGAGCATGAGAGACTTTGACATTTCAGCACGCCCGCAAGCAGTGTGTGTGTATGTGTGTGTGCGTGTGTGTGTGTGTGTGTGTGTGTGTGTGTGTGTGTGTATGTGTGTGTGTGTGTTGTGTACAGTATGTGCAGAATGCTTGCTTGCATAACAAGGAGCGTGTTCAACAAAGAAATTGAGAACAAAGTTTGTCAGTCAACCCCGGAGGGGACGTTTGCCCACAAAACTGTACTGCACAATATTGTTTCTGCAAACAGTTTTTTTGTGCCAACACTAAGACAGACAAAAGTAGCACATATCTCCCCCCACAAAGACCTTTAAAGGGGTTGTGTAAAAACTACAGGCCAAGCACAGAGTGTTTCTTATTTATTCCACGGGACGGTTGAAATGCCCCATGTGACACTTTCTTTAGAATGTCAATTCTGTTCTGATCTATGACGTTCAAGTAGTTCCATTTTTCCGATTGTGTGACACTTGAATATCCATTCGCCAAGTTCGTTGTAAAGTTTAAATTAACTGTTGTTTTGTGTCATAGTAAAAGATTAGTGGACCGACGGAAGGACAGAGAACAACATGTTCCATATGCCTGAAAATAGCTTTAAGCACTATTCCACTACACTTGGACTAAAGACCACAGTGATCTTACAAAGCGTAGCCTCCACAGAATGGATATGATGTATAGGCAATGAGAGGTATGGAACTAACGACTGGGTTTTGGCCATGGCAACCATCCATTTAGAACATGTTACGGCAGTTTGTCCTGTAAGTTAAGAAAAGATGTGTGGCAAGAGTTATTTTCTGCTACCCAAATGCCGTGTCATCCATTATCACTTCTGTGTTCTTATCTGCACTGTTAGATGCTAGTGACTCATGCCAGAGTGAGCTGCTGGATTGGCCAACCCACCAGCGTCTGGTCATGACAAGAACCAGGCAGCGATCACATACAGGGGAACAAAATGTAATTTCCTCACATACTGCAGTGCAGCATACGTGTGCTTCAAGTTCAGTGTTCTAACTAACTAGCGATAAATACAGGAGCACCAAGCAAAGCATTAAAAATATCAGAGGAAGGAAGAACTCCGTAAGATCACAGGAAGCTGAGCGGTGCTTTCTCTTCACCAGTGCCCAATGTCGAGCCATGCCAGTGTGCCGCCACTGACCCAGTTAGCCGTCACCGTGGCCTAATGACTTTATCAGTGAGAGCTTCATCTTGAAAGCAATCCTGTGAGCCTGAAACCCAACTCATGAGGTGAAATCAATCCTCTGGCCTTCGACATCAATGTCCTGGACAATGCCAGGACCCTGTTGAAGCGATTAGGCTTTGGGGAAACGTACTGACAGACACAGACAGAATGACAGCCCCAACACACCGGACAAACACACCGGACACACACACCGGACACACACACACACACACACACACACACAGGACACACACACACATACACACACACACACAGGACACACACACAGTCTTACCTTAATCTTGAGTTCTGTGGACTGGGGATTGGCCAGCGTGAGGGTGGCCGTTGCCTTGGAGGTGGTTGCCTTGGCTACAGGGTCAGAGGACGCGGCCTGGCCGGTGACGGTGAGGGTCAGGGTGGGGAGGTCACACAGCAGGGGCTCCATCTTGAGGCTCTTGTCTTCCGTCTCCATGGACCAATCGTCTCCCTCAGAGTCACCTGGGTAAGCAGCAATAAATAAATAAACAAACATACAAACAACAGACAAAACAGCAAACAAAACTAAACAAATCATTCATTTCTCACCAGAACACACTGTATGTGTCTGTGTGGTTCTTGAGCATGATGAATACATCTTTAGAAGGTAGATTACTTTTTAAAAAGGTTCTTAAGGCACACTGTGTAAACATATTGTGTGCACAAAACAGAGAAACAAACAAGCCAACACACAGAGGCACACACTGGCAAGGAATTCATCTGCCTTCTGAAACATGGGCACGGTTCACACGTCACTGTGGAAATGAGGCCTCTTCACCAGGGCCTCCTAGGGTCTTATTTTATCACACGGCCACATACCAGCCCAGTATCATCTCTGAAGAGGTCTGTGAAGAAAAGGCCTTACTGCCAGCCCAGTATCATCACTGAAGAGTTCTGTGATGGAAAGGCCTTACTGCCAGCCCAGTATCATCACTGAAGAGGTCTGTGAAGAAAAGGCCTTACTGCCAGCCCAGTATCATCACTGAAGAGGTCTGTGATGGAAAGGCCTTCCTGCCAGCCCAGTATCATCACTGAAGAGGTCTGTAATGGAAAGGCCTTACTGCCAGCCCAGTATCATCACTGAAGAGGTCTGTGATGGAAAGGCTTCACTGAAGGCCAGAGCCTCTCTTGCTTCTCCTCCATCTGTCTCATCCTACTTTCATACAATTCCAAAGGCAATATTCCTTCTCTCCTTTTCCTATATCTCTCTCTTCTTTCTCTCTCCTCTCATCTTACTCTCTTTCAAAATGTTCTCTCCCTCTATTTTATCTCTCTTTTTCTCATCTTTCTCCATCTAATCTCTCTGTCTTTCTCTCCCATTCTAAACGTCCTCACCGCTTCCTCTCACTTCTGTCAGAACTCTTTCAACCTACTTTTCTCCATTTCTCTGCACTCTTGTGTTTCCTCCAACTTGCTCTGTATCAGGTATTCCCCTCTGCTGAAGGCTACCTCTCTCTCCGTCTCTGTGCCTCTCGTCTCACTGTTCTCTTCCTCTGAACTTCTTCTCTCCTTTCTCCTCTGTCTCTTTCAGCTTATATTTCTTCACATCTGTAGCAGATTCTCCAATTCCCTGATTTCTCTCTCTATCTCTGTCCACTGTTTCTCTCATCTCATCTTCCTATGCTTTTCTTATCTTCTTCTTTCACACACATCTGTTGTTCCTGTGCTCACCTGCGTCGCTGCCTGGTTCTCCGGGCAGGTGTGAGAGGGGGGACTGGGGCCGGGAGTCCCCGCTGAGCGAGTAGCTGTGCTCGGCCTGGATGTGGGGGGGCACTGGGGAGGTCGGGGTCAGCTCCTCCTCAATGTCCATGGCCTCCCCCCGGTCGGACAGGAAGGGGTCGCTCAGCAGCTGGCCCAGCAAAGCATCCTGGGATAGGTCATCCAGGAGCTCGGTGAAGTGCTGCAGGAGAGGAGGAGGAGGAGGAGGAGGAGGAGAAGAAGGAAGAAAGAAAGAAAACATTGAAGTGAATCTAAATCCCTTCTTTGGTCAAAAATACATTTTTACTTTGACTGTACACAAAGAATCTCACTGCAATTGCTTCTAGCTAGCCGCATTTCAGTCCACAATAGACTGCTGATGAGTTTTGCAGATGCTTGCCTCCTTCCTTCCTTCCAAAGTGAGTCGTAATACACACACATCTCATCATAGCTCACATGAAGCCTAATCTTTCTAGCTTCAAGTGCACAGCTCAAAACAACAAGTCAATCCGTGTCCATTCGCAGTTCTGCTCTCTGTTAGCTGAACTCCAAGAACATGCGAGGAGGGGGGTTGGGCGACGGCAGGCTGAGTTTGTTAAAAGTTAAAAGTGGCACGTTGGATGAAAACCAGGAATATCCAAAAGATGAAACCCCAGCACACCGTGCTGTTCATAGCCACGGCTGCCTCCAGGCTCCCCTGCACAGGCACACACACACTTACACACACACACACACACTCACACCTACACACACACACACTTACACAGACACACACATGAATACTGTTCATACCCACGACTGCCTCCAGGCTGCCCTGCACAGGCACACACTACTCTGCTAAGTGCTCATTATACTCATCCCCCCTGTAATTGCCTTCTATAAAAAATCAAACGACCGCCGCCAACTCGGCTTTGAGGTCCACATCCACTGACCCCAGGGGGAGGGCCACTAATTGGCTACTGCGGCAACCAATCAAAGGGGCTGTAACGTCTGTCACAAAAAAGCACACTTTTTATTTATCCAATCAGACAGCCAGGTGCCATATCAAATGCCAACCCGGCGCTGTTATTATTCAAAGCTCATCTCCAATTGGTCAGCAGGGTGAAAAGGCATAGACATGTATACCTAGACATTTAGATGTACATGTCTATGTGAAAAGGTATTCTCCACCTCCCTTCCCCCCACCCTTGTCCTGTCACAGACATACACCTGCATAACTCTAAGCAAATTCCTGCCTTTCGCTTTCCTTTAAACGTGATCCCTAGGCCATCCGTGTCCTGCTAGGCAGCCGGAGGCCCTTGTAAAACAAGCTAAGACGGGTCCAGGGCGTTTCAACACGCCGCTGTTCTCCTCATTAGGCCTAAGCCTGCAGCTCTCTCCACAAACAGGAGGGGAGGCAAGGAGAGAAGCAGGCATTATTTCTTTTAAGCTCCTTCAGGGGATCTTATGACCTTCAACTTCTATTAGGCTATGTGTCTGTTGTCTAGAATAACAATTTCTCTATCTCTCATTAGTTGTTCTACACAGCAGATCTTATTATCTTAAACTTATAAAACCTGTCTATGTGTAGTATAAATACCTATTTTCAGATCTCTCTTCAGTTCTTTAGTTCATCCGGTCTATGAATCTTTGTGAATCGCTCTTGTACAGTATGTTGAGCTGTAGAAGACTCTCTCCTCTCGTTCTCTTCCTACATTTTATTCAGGATAATATTGAATGAATCAGTCTGCATATTTATCAGTCTGTGTGTATCAGTTTGCATATATATGTGTGTATCAGTCTATATATGTGTGTGCATCAGTGCTTAAAAACAGACCTCTCTTTCCCTCCTCAGCCACATGTCTGCATTCCTTGGTCTTATTCATGCTGTTGTGGTGATTGGTCACTTAGTGATGATTCAGAATAGAGTGTCACAATGCTGGGATGCTCTGAGTGTGTGTGTGTGTGTGTGTGTGTGTGTGTGTGTGTGTGTGTGTCTGTGTGTGTGTGTGTGTGTCTGTGTGTGTGTGTGTGTGTGTGTGATGAGGCAGATGAGGCACAAGAACGTGAGGGCAGATCCAATGCATTTAAACCACTGACAGGAATACGGTCACACTCCACACACACACACACACAAACACACACACACACACACACACACACACACCCTCACTACTACTTCTACTACTACTACTACTACTACCACTACTACTACAACAGAGAGAGAGCAAGAGAGATAGAGATTATGGAGATAGCGAGAGATAGTGGTTTATAAACTTGAATACTATGTACCTTGCCTAAACATATCCACATGCTTGCTTAGATAGGCAGTGGTCTATAAACTTGTGTAAATATAGCATAACATAAGTCAGCTTGTTCAGGACATATCCTGACAGACATAAATCAATAAACCAAGCCAGAGAGACTTTTGACTTTTAAAACGCCATTTGAAAACCATTGAAAAGAAACACTCAAAAAAATCAGTCCATTTCACCAGTTGAAAACAAGGCAACACCCTTACACACCATTTCTCCCCTAACTGAGCCATGCTCTTCATGACGAGAGAGAGAGAGAGAGAGAGAGAGAGAGAGAGAGAGAGAGAGAGAGAGAGAGAGAGAGAGAGAGAGGGAGACAAGGGGGAAGAAAGATGTGTACAGGCAATGAGGCCGACAGAGTCAGTAGACTGCTCTGTGAGCCAGCAGGCCCAGATGGTGGTACAGGTCCACTGTGAGGCTGCATGGGGCGACTGGCTGCCAGATGTCCAGCTGAAGGAGAGAAGACAGGACAGGAGAGGAGAAGAGAGAAAACAGAAGAGGGGAGAAGAGAGGAGGGATCCCACCATCTTACCCATGCCAGCCTAAGCACCAACCAGGGCTGGGCCTGCTTGTGTGCAACTGTTGTGGTGGGGTTTCAGCCAGCCAAGTGAGACACACACACACACACACACACACACACACACACACACACACACACACACACACACACACACACACACACTGAATCACATCTTCTGGCCTGAAGCCTGCACTGTGACCAGGCTGGGAATGTGTGAGTGATTGTGTGGAAGGGAGTTTGTAAGGGCTGCATGTGTCTCTGTATACAAGGTGTGTGTGTGTGTGTGTGTGTGTGTGTGTGTGTGTGTGTGTGTGTGTGTGTGTGTGTGTGTGTGTGTGTGTGTGTGTGTGTGTGTGTGTGTGTGTGTGTGTGTGTGTGTGTGTGTGTGTGTGTGTGTGTTTTATTTGTGCGCGCATGCGGATGTGTCTCAGTGTGTGGTCAGTATGGTGTGGAACTAAATGAATAAGACAATGAAGCTACACAGAGCACAACCATATACAGTGTGTGTGTGTGTGTGTGTGTGTGTGTGTGTGTGTGTGTGTGATTGTTGAGTGTGTAACAGTATAGAGAAACAAGAGTTTGCTATACTCTCAGGGGGGAGTTAGAACAATGACCCTCAGATGGCCAGAGGATTGTTTGTGTGTTTGTGTGTGTGTGTGTGTGTGTGTGTGTGAGTGAGAGAGAGAGATGTGTGTGAGTGTATGTGTGTGTGTGTGTGTGTGTGTGTGTGTGTGTGTGTCTGTGTGTACACCCCACTGCCCTAACAATAGCCCGAACTGAAAGAAAACATGAACTGAAAGCGGACCCCTTCTGAGACGTCCACCTTCTTAGCTCATGTCTCCGGTCACATCGGGATGCAGAAGTATCGGACTTCATGTTGGTTGTTGTTTTTTGTGAAACCTCAAAAATGAAACAATGTCTTTTCTATTCCTTTCTTATGACCGAAAGCTGAGTGCGTAACCCGAAGTCATATCAGCCAGTAATCTCATTTCAAAAACATAATACCTTGATGGATGAGAATAATTTCCAACTTCTTAGTATTTGTTTCCCCCGCTCAAACATCTTGAAGCATTCATATGAGACACCGAACATGGAGGGGAGAAAGACACTAAAGGCCAGCTCACGCTCTTAACTGGCCTATAGATCTCCTCCTGCACCATACAGATCCATACCCCCTACCAAATCAGTGTCAGCGCACATACACACACACACAAGCACTCCCTCAGGAAGACGATACATGCCTAATATGTGTCACCAGACAGTCCAGGGTGGAAAAGGAGAACTATTAAAACTATCAATTTTAAAGTAATAAAGAAACTTGTCTGGAGTTGCTATGGTTACTGGTCGAGGTAATACACAGTACATAAACAACTGTG
>NC_137912.1:23320821-23345821 GCF_963457725.1 Sprattus sprattus
TGTCTGTCTGTCTGTCTGTCTGTCTGTCTGTCTGTCCTCGCTTTAAAGGGGCACAAGTTGTAAGTCTGTAATGCTTCTACAGTGAATCACTCAGCAGACATGTTTATCAAAGCAGCCTGCACTTGTGCTTCACAGATATTATTATCCTTGCAAATCAAAGCCATGACCGGGTTGCTGTTTGTGTCTTGTTCTGAAGGAACACTAGACTGAAGGACTGCAATGAAGAATAGGCTACATTGAAGCCATTATGTAAAACACCCTATAATACTGGGAGTCTCTTGTTACGACGCCTTAAGAGTTAGTGTACACCATCACCACAAACCAAAAGGCATTACTATGTTTTGTCAAAATACATTTACTTACTACACCTTTAATGTCTCTCTCTGTCTCTCTCTGTCTCTCTCTCTCTCTCCGTCTCTCTCCGTCTCTCTCTCTCTCTCTTCGGAGCAATAAGTATTTACGGCGCCCCTCTCTTTAAAGAGCAGGGACACCAAAGCCCACTGGCGCCCATGGAGGGCCCACACCCTGCGATTAGAGCGCAGGGACCCAGGATCACTGGAACGGAGCCCACAGCCCCTGAGGGAGGGTAAATTTAGCTGCACCCAGTGAGGGAAGGGAACTCCCTTGGCTCGCTGTGGGAGACTGGTATGGAAAACACAGGCTGTGTCTCTCAGAAGCCATGTTGTGGGTTGAGAGAGTGAATGCCAGTGTTCCGCCACTCCTTAGCAAATGGGTGGTGGGCTGAAGGGATTCAAGACTTCAAGACAATCACAGAGTTATGTCATTTTCTCAGCTACTAGGCCTAACTGTTATAATACAAATCAACTACTAATCCATGTTTTATAACGTATTACTTAACAATTTATTTCACACATCTCTAATGATCTTATAAAAGTCTGTGCACTACACATACCAGAGTTTTAATTCCCCCTCGCCAAATCACCATATGATTAGGCTATTTCATAGGTTCTTCCATTTATCATGACCAAATGTTGTGTGGTGCCCTGTATGTTCATGTTATACTGGTAGGGTTGGGTAACACTACCTACCTTAAAGAGGATTTAACAAAAAACACACACCGTTTAGTTACTTTCAACAATGCTACATCTTACAAGGTTAACCAATACAGACTGGCAACATGGGTGATGGGTGATGGGTGATGGCCAAGGCAACACAGGACAATAGATTAGCTCACATACTCTCACTCAGACACACACAAGGGTAGAATTGCTGCAAGCAGCGTTGTCACGGCGACACCCAAAGTTCCCATGTCATTTAATACACCCTTGGGAGAAGTGCTTAATGCATTCCATCACCCACAAGCAAACACACAAGCAAACACACAAACACACACACACACACACACACACACCAAGCAGCCACCCTCCCCTCTCAATGTCACTTTCATACACATGTATTATGAGTCCTTCAAACTGAGATAAGCAGGCGGAGGCTACATACATTAGCATTGTAAATCAGCGCCTCCAGTCAAGGTGAAACAAGAGGCCATCAGCACTGTCTAAGACTCCCCAACGCCTTCACACACTCAGGCTATCAGTCAGGGAAAGACGGCAGCACCATAGGCCACACAGACAGACAGACAGACAGACAGACAGACAGACAGACAGACAGACAGACAGACAGACAGACAGACAGACAGACAGTACCATAACTGAAGCAATCATGACAAAAAGATGAAATGCATGTTGGGGTGGGGGGGGTTACACCTTAATGAGAGCTGTTTCAGTGCTGTGATTAGCAGGAAACCTGACTGAAAGTTATCAAAATAGCAATATGACATTAGGAAAGCAGTAAGTTGATTGAAAACTATTTTTTCCACAATTTTGCCAAGAAATGGTAGTGCGGATATAGGCCAGTTACTGTTTAGTATGGACGAATTTAATAATTCTTTTCAGTAGGGCTTTAAAACTGCCGTTATTAGGTACGTATACTAATATATCATTGCTGTCTGGCAGCACATTACCTAACACATCTGCTGCTAAGAGATCAAACACAGATGTTAGTTGAGATTCTGTGCTGTTGTTTTTCCAGTTTCCTTCTCTATCAAACTAAATTCTGACATCGAGCTGAGTTCCCCTCTCCTTGGGACAGAAGGTATAGAAGAGAGAGGTCTGTGGTCCCTTGTCTACAAGGCAAGACCCAGGGAGAACAGCCCATTCAGTGTGTGTGTGTGTGTGTGTGTGTGTGTGTGTGTGTTTTCTCGACCACAGGCTGCACAAGGCCTCTCTGTGCTCCAGTGCCCGGCCACAGAGATCCAGGCCTGCCGGTAGGCGCCAGGCCCTGCCAACACAGGCCTGGCATTCAGAGGGCCAGCTGGTAGCCAGGAAGACCAGGGAAACCAGGCACTCAAGCAGGCTTAGATACTCAGCCCTCTAGAACATGCTACCATCATGATTATGCATATCATTAACATAAGTATAAAATACATTTTAAAAATATATAAAAATATAAAGTGCTCAAAGTACAGCAAATATGCCTCAAAGTGACCAAACCTACCCTTTTTTCTCCTGCTAAGCTGAGCATGACAACTAGCAACCAACTAAATCCAGGGTTCCCAACCATTTTCACTGACAGCATTTCAAAACTATTGCATGACTTTTAAAGGATCCTTCATGAAATTGCATTGACCTTTCACCTACAATTAAATAAAATTGTGTACGTACTTCACTCCACCGGTTGGGCATACATATTGAATGGAGATTCAACAATCACCTTATCCATTCCTTTTCTAATAGGCTAGTAACGCTATGTCAATTCAAGTGAGAACTGTATCATTTTCCAAAACTTTCAACAAATTGACTGAATTCTATGACTTTTCCAGGATTTCCATGACCATGAAACCCTGCAAATAACATCTGAACACGTCTGAACACGTTGGAAGATGAAAGATTGAGAGCCTCAGACATAAGAGGCCTGAGGCGGCCAGCAGCTGCACAGGTCGACATAAACCCTTCATATTCGCTCAGGTGGCATCTACAGTGCTGATTAGAGCCTTACGTCTGACTAGAGACTGAAGTGGGTTTTTTCACAGGAGTATTGAGCCGTGGAGGCGGAACGAGGGTGAATGGTTGTTCCGTGCCTAAGCTGGCAGCGGAGGACGTCACAGAGGGCTGTGTAAAAAAACGACGTCTTTGTAAAAAGGCAGAGCCGTCCTGGTGGGACATGAGTGTGACGCAGTCTAGCAGCTAACTAAAACGGTTAGAATGGTGCGTTCAAGATATTTCTCATTTTGAATTCATACAAGCTAAATGTGAACACAATTATGTGGAGATGACTCATCAGTGGATGTTCCTTCTATCTGCTGGGTATCAATAATTATGTACAATGTTTTTATTGTTCATTTTGACACACTGCCTCATCATGCATCATCTACCCATTTAAAAAGGGTTTTAACTTTTGACTATTCAAGGTCTCTGTTGGGGTTGTCACTATCTTGATAACAATGTCAAATGGATTAAATAACGCAACTCACTGAAGCTGTGGATATTTTTTTGAGAGCTACATTTTTAAGTAGCAATTTAAGTGGAAATAAGAGGGCAAAGTTCCGAGTGGTCTCAAATGCAGCATTACACATGAAGCTAGATGCTATGTCTAACGTCACGCCTCTGCTTCCTCAAGGCTGGCTTGCTATGTGAAAGGACAGACTGGGGACTCATTATGCCGTGTCTGATTGGGTCAGTATAAACAAGTGAGGGTGACATAAAGAGGGCTCTTCATGACGTGATTATTGCAGGACCTGAAAGTTTTCAAAAGAGCGAGATCATATCACTATAACATTATTCAACACCAAGTGAACGTATCGCACCATATTGAAGGCAGCATACTTTGTTTTAGTGTGTGTGTGTGTGTGTGTGTGTGTGTGTGTGTGCGCATTTGGCTATAAATGTGTGCTGTATAATGGTCTTTGTACTTTCATAAAATAATCCCCAATAGAGATACTTAATTATTTAGAAATGCAATGCAAATGCAAGTCTAATAGTATCTGAAAATATCTCATCTTATTGACATCCTGCATTTGTAATCTAAAGATAAAACCTTCACACAAAGCTAGATAGATCTGCTTCTGGTAGCCTAATACATAAAACTCATCAACACTAAGGGACAATAAGACCGCTTTCACTCAGCAAATGCCATGGCCATTACTTCCCTTTAGAAAGCCTTATCTGAGGTCTGCATGGTGTAATAGTGCCTTGTGTAATGAGGATGGTGACATCCTGAGATGTCAGACCACCCCGTTCCTCACAGTATAACCACACTTTGAGTAATGTCCCCTATCTCACTGCTGTGGACATAAGGGGGGGTTAACAGCCACTTCTGATGCCAATCAGGCCTTTATACTGGGATATACGGAACAATACTTTCAAGGTTTCGAGAGGCCATCCTAGAAAATAAGTAGTTTTGGCACATGTCGGACGCAACAGAAAGTTATAGTGGGCAAGTTGGAAGATCAAACATTTGGTTGGGCCCAATTTGTTCTAGTTGATTGAACTGCTTCCAGCTTTTCAGCTTCCAGAAAAATCTCACATTTAGGTCGATGGACAGATTCTGTCCTAAAGATATCCTATCCATGGATATCTTTCTAGCTTTTACTCTTTCTCTTTCTCTCACACACTCTCTCTCTCACACTCACACTCACACTCACACTCACACACACACACACACACACACACACACACACAATTGATCTGCTGTAAACGGACAGCACAGTAGGACTGCAAATACGGTCGGGAGGGCAAACACACGCAAGGGGCCACACTCCCCAGATCACCTTTTAATGTCAGGCACACACAAGGGCTACTATGAGTGGGAGCTGAGAGAGGGAGGGGGTGGGGAGGCATATTTGTTTTTCTTCAGGCATCCTGTCATCGCCCCACTGCAAACGGGGAACCAACTCGGCTCAAACACTCTCCCACTACCCCCTCTCTCAACTCTTAAGAATGAGACCTTGTGTAGTCTCTGAGGATTATGATGGATAGATTACGTTAAGTTACCTAAAGGGTTAAACACTCCACAGCTTTTTACCATTGACAATATGTTCATCCTCCTTCTGTCCCAAGTTGCTTAAGATAAAAGTGACCACGAAGACAATATAATTTGCTAAGAGATTAGGGGTTCTTCCCAGCGTTCACCTCAAAGACATTGATATGGCATTTTAGACAATTATTGGTCGATCTATTTAAACAAAACATAGGCCAAATCAGGAAGTTAAGTTTCAGTTCAGTTGTATTTTGATTATCTCGTTTAGTTAATTTGTTGATATTTTGGGGTTCTATTGCTGTTGTTCCGAAAGCTGGTTTTAGAGAACTGATACTGAACTGAAACTGACCTGAGAGCAGTGGGCTCACACTGATTAGTCCTTGCATGAGCTGATGATCAGACTTAAGGCAATAAGGACGCGGTTAAGGGATTTAATCAGAGACTGCCTTCTGGGCTCAGATCTACAAAAGACGCAGACGGACCACTTGGAGGTGATCAAAAGGTAACGACTGCCTGCCTGATGAAGAGGGAGATCTATCAGGCATGTCGTGACTGTCTCTCCTCTACTGTGCGATTACACTCATCTGATCTAAGGAGGGGGTGGGGGCGTAGGGACTGAGGGAAGCCCTGGTCTTAGTCCACAGACTGGCATGAGATTCAGCATGTCTTTCCTATGCAGTCATGGGAAGAAATGTGAGTCAGGGGGAATTAGGAAGAGGGAGGGGGGGGGTTAAGGAATATCTTGCCTTGGTGGAAAAGAGAAAGGAGGGGGGAGAGAGGAGGGTGAGAAGAGGGGGCAGGGGGATCCAGAAAGGCAGATCTGCTAATGTACTCTCCCAGGCTAATCGTTGAGTATTCCCAAGTGGCTTATCAGTGGGTGAAAATGCTGAGAGCAACTGGCCCTGCCCTCAATATATCTCTTTTTTTCTTTCTCTCTCTCTATATCTATCTATCTTTACCTCTCTTTCAGTCTACCTCTTTTAATTCACATGACTTGACTCTGACATGATCACAAAATCGTTGAGGTGATGAAAGTCAACGAAGAATATACACACACACACACACACACAAACACACACACAGACACACACACAATGATGAAACAGGTTAATGGTTTAATCAGATAGCACTAGGAGAGGGGGCAAAAAAGGAAGAACCATACATTTACATGAACTGACATTTCTTTTTTTCTACGCTCCTCCAGCTTCCTACAGAGGCTGCATCTTCCTGCCTACCCGGCCTGATCCCTGACAGACACTCTGAATAGAGATCCTAGTAGACGGTCTAGACGTTTTCAATCGGTAAATGCTTATGGCTCTTACTGCATGTCGATGAGAATTTTTTTCCACATACAAGCCAACGTGCCTTGACCCTTATCACTGTGATACGAACCACAGCGAGAGAGCGCACGTTTAAAAGACTATTTGCGACATCACAGTCCGAACTCCACAACTGACTGATAACTTTTCAGCTAGGAATGAACACTATTTATTACTGGAACAGCATAACAACTAAGGCCAAAGCAGCAGACAGCAACAAGTTTCAGACAAACCTGCCCGGCAACACACCTATGCTCACCATCACTGATCTGAATAGGCACCAGCCGTGGTCCTTTTTAATGTCAGCAGCAGGCCCAGCTATAGCATGTTAGAAATTTCTCTGAAAGATTCTTATAGTATAGTATAGTAAATAGTATAGTATATAGTATATTACCAGCGGTGACCTGGGAGGTCAGTGACTTATTCACTAATTAGTCGTTTTATGAGTGCCACAAATACTGGCATCAACCCGGCATGACCGCTTCAACAGGACACTCGAGAGCGCTGCCCTAGGGCCAGCCAGGGAGCCAGGGGAGGTTGTGTGTGAGTATGTGTGTGACAGAGTGAGAATGCACGCGTGTGTGCACGTGTGTTAGTGTGTGCACGTGTGTGTGTGTGTGTGTGTGTGTGTGTGTGTGTGTGTGTGTGTGTGTGTGTGTGTGTGTGTGTGTGTGCACGTGTGAGAGCACCCCCTGTGCTGCAGCTGAGAACAGTTTGCATTGTTGTGAGGAATTCCATGTCAACAAACCCCAGGGATCGAGAGGGAAAGTGAGAGAGGATCAGACCCCAAAGCCTGGGAGCTGTGCGTGTTGTTGGAGTGGGATATGTGTGTGTGTGTGTGTGTTTTTGGGGGAGAGGACCAGGCCACAAAGCCTTGGAGGATGAGAGGTGAGTGTGTGTGTCTTTGTGTGAATAAGAGAGAACCAGGCCCAAGACCAGGGAAAATGTGTGTGTGTATTGGGGGAGAGGGCCAGACTGGGAGGTGTATGTGAGAATCAGTACAAACTTTGTGTGTATGAGTGGGAGGTTGTGTGAGTTTGTGTAATTCAGTGTCTCTGTGTGTGTGTGTGTGTGTGTGTGTGTGTGTGTGTGTGTGTGGACAGAAGGTAGGAGGTGTGTGTGTGTGTGTGTGTGTGTGTGTGTGTGTGTGTGTGTGTGTGTGTGTGTGTGTGTGTCTGTACGTGTTTGAGTGAGTATGTCTGTGTGTGAAGGTGTGCAGTATGTGTGTGTGTGCACTATGGTTGTGTGTGAGGAAAAAAAAAGGGGGTGTTGAGGTATGCGAGACTCTTGACAAAGACCCGTCTCTGTTCCTCTGCCATCCGAGAATATCAGGCATCCCGGCGCTGCACAAAGTGAGCTCAGTTCAGCCGGCACGCCACACTCCCCTGAGGACCCTGCAGTGTGTGTGTGTGTGTCTCTTGAGTGTCTGTGTGGGGGTGGGGGGATGGCAGGGTTTACTTTAGCCACTGTTGATGCAAGCGTCCCTCACACTGCACTGTCCACACTGAGAGCAGTGTCTGGTAGGGTGGGTGTGTGTGTGTGTGTGTGTGTTTGAGTCATCTGGAGGGGCATCGCGGGAAAGGGAGGAGGCCAGCTGTGTGAGTCTGCATTGAGAAGCCCAGCATCAGGCCAACAGGCCCAAACTGTGAAGCTGCTCGGGGGGAAAAACACCCGCTCCTAGACTATTACTATCGGCAAATAAGGCTCAACTGTGAAGTTGTGTGCAAGAAAACCTTTGTGCCTTAACTACAACAGTAAAGGGCAAGAATGGCATGCTGTAGTTTTACTTTATTTTTTTTTCCTGTACAAGGAAGAAGGAAATACAACATGGGTCTTCTTTGGAAGTTGGTCAAAGGAAACCCTATTTTTGGCTAAACCTCTCAGTATAGGATAAAAGGGAGGACAAACAGGTTCTAGAATAATTTGGGTTCCATTAACTTCTAAGGGGAAGAAAAGAGCATTCGAGTTCCCCTTTAATCTGTCAAGCAGTACCTCCCCCAAACTCCTTCAGGCTAAATGATCTATTTCTACCCTATATCTCAGAGACAGAGAGAGGGAAGGAGGAAGAGAGACAGAGAGAGACAGAGGGGCCCAGGTCTGTCCGCAAAGAGTTCCAGTTTGAACACAGACCTATCATTACGTAACTCCAGCAGGAGTACTTTTGGGTACAGTCGAAAAGTACAGAGCTTCTCCAGATGGAACGCATGTGTGTTTGGCTTGGCCTGAAACTGAAATTGTTAGGCTGCACCACCACAATGCAGACTTTATCGTCATGATCTGCTGACTAAAGTCTTTCGTAACCAAAATATGGGTCGTGCATTCTTCAGAAATCCACAACAGCACAGCAGGAAGTCAATTAGTTTGTTTAGGTATGCAATTCATAAGATAATTTAAAGGGACTCTGAACTATGTGCCAAAACACAACGTCATAATGCTCTCCTGCTCAATACCTACCTACACTGTGAGACTGAACAGCCCACCAAGCAACAAGTGTTCAGACACGATGATCAATAGGACGGAGCTAGAGTGATGGTTATAGCAAATATTTTCACACCCGCAGAACCAAACAAAAACAAGGTGAATAAACAGGCCTATCAATAACGACAACGTCAAAAAGGACACAGAAGCAAATGCATGTAGTCCATTGTTAATAATACTTGTGAATAATACTTACAGTACTGTACAGAACACCGTCATTTTCTCCCCCTTCAGACAATTCGCTGAGATTTCGATCCCAGTGTAAAAACGGTTCACCGCCGTCCAATATTTCCATGCCTTCACCAGTTGATTGCCTGTGAACCGACTGTCTAACTTGGTTCTTGTCAACAGATGATATCAATTTATGACACAAAAGGAAAGCAAATAAAAGGTTGCCACAAAGCGGCTTTGTAAAATATAGTAGCTAATCAGCGACAACTTTGCCTTCCGACAGCGAAAAGTTAAATTAGCCTAATAACTTAAAACAGTCTATGCACTGCGTAGTCAGTTGCAACATACGACTCGGATAGTTTGACGTTACATCAACAAAACAAAATCATTCCCTGCAAACCCGACCGACACTAGTTTGAAGAGGCACTGCTTGATTAACCCCGAAGCTTCCTTGTTTATTTTCTCTCGCCTAGAGTAAGCAACGAACGATGGACTTTCTCTCCTTGAGTTGAGGTGGTACCATACCCGTTCTGAGACTAGCAGGAATTTGGAGGCGGGGAATGGGTGGGAGTAACGAGAGGTAATAATTTTAGGTGGAGCATTCAATCCGAGGAATGTGTAAGGCTCATATAGCCTACAGACTGCCACTCTCACCCCGCACCCACACTTTTGTATAGCGTGAATTTCAGCCATACGAGGCATTTTATGTGTAAGCGATCAATGTAAACTGTTGTTAAAAAATATGTTCACTACAGCATTGCATTGCGACTTCGAAGTGCCCGCCCCTGTTCTTGAGAGCGCACGAATCAGATGCGTCGCTCGCTGCGTTCAAACCAAATGCTCCTGTATGACAGAGATTGAAAGGTCTTGAAACCAATCATGTTATGGTCCATCACCCATCGTCTGACTGGCAACATCAATGTCCAATCGGGACGCATTCATCAACAACTTTCAACAAACCGAGTTTAGACAAGACTACCAAAACGACAGTGCTCACCTTTTATTCCCTCCTTACAAATTGAGGCGGGTCCCAGAAAATGTTCACGACTTTAAGTACTCAGACAAAAACAAATTTGAGAACCCACAGAAGAATAAAATAAACTGTTCCAGGTTCAGCTTCACACACTAAAACGTCATTGTAAAATTGGTGTAGAGCCTAAAAATCAACATTCTCCTACTTAATAAACACTTGTGCAATGTAACGTCCAAGTGACATGAACTGTCATGTCAACAGGTTTACCTCATGCATTAAAGGATGTTGCATTAAAAATCTTGTTTTAAGAAAAATCACATGAATCCAAGAATAATTGAAAAAGGGATATATTTCACATAATAGATAGAAGGACTTAACATGGTCTATAGAAACTGTGCCTTACATAAGGTTCTTCCATCAACAGTCGGATTTCACAGAAACAGTTGGTTTTGCTATTCCAGTGAACACATCCATATTTATGTCTTAAAACCAAACTATGCAAAGCAACTCACACCAGGTGTTAAAACCACCGGTCGAGAAACAAAACTGAAAGTTTCAGAGGGACACAAGGTATCATAGCCACTGTTGTATTAAACTTGTCTATAATTAGGCTAGGAACTTTGCTGTTAGAAAACACCTGGTCCAAATGGAAGATTGCCAGCCAAGAAAAAGGCATGACCCATTACAGCGCGGCATCTCCTCATTTATATACATCTTGCACATAGGATAGGAGAAAACCTTTACATTTTGGTTTGATTTCCCACAGAGCTTTGACAAAATGCCATTTTCACATCATTCAGAAGCACTGGGGCAGCGAATGTCAGACCAGGATGGAATTCCTAATATTTGTTTGGGTTGGATCTTGACAGGAACAATTACCATTGAAAACATTTACTTGTTTATAGAATCCAAACAAAAGATGGTCAGACCAAATGGTTCTTGTATTACTGTGGCAGATGTGTTTACAAGCCAAAGTGATGTCTGTTGGCGCCCCCTGTTGGAGCACAGGGGGCATGTCAGTCACAATCTTGAAACTGAAATGGTTCCAAGGACTTCAGGCACTAAACTCCTACAATAAGAAAATAACATAACAAGAACAAAAAGCTCTTCCGGTTGTTTCACTTCCGTCCAAGATATAGAGGAATCTTATGGTCTGTCTCGCACGTTGTCACTTAAAAAGACAATGTTATCTGTGGACAGAGAGAGGGAGAGACAATGCATACAAATGAAACATTGTAAAATGTTGTAAAGTAAGCTATTACTTTCACTTAAGTGAATGAGATTAATTAAACTTCAATGTTAGTCCATGTTAATATACATGCTATTCATGCTTTAATTAATATTTCTTACTCTTTATTTTTAACCTTGCCAGAGGAACTCACCTGCAATGATGGTAGTGGCCTGGCGTCTGACATTGTTTTTGTCCACATACTCCCCATAGTCCAGTTTCCCCTCCACAAGTACCCGTGTCCTGGAGCCAAATATGCCAAGAGAAGAGGACAAGTGGTTAACAGAACGGAAAGGCAAAGATGATTGGAGAAGATGGAAAAGTGGCGAAGTTTAAGCTTTAGGTGGAGACACTTTCTTAAGGATAAAATGTGTAGGTCCCAAAGGCTAGCCTGTTCTAATCCCACAAATTGCTAGTTTACTATTTAGCAGACACTTTCATCCAAGGCCATGGGCCATGAACCCGGGTCAAAGGCATAACGTGCAGCGTAGCTAACCGCTGTACCACCATAACTTTGTCCAGTATAGAGGATCACATCAGGAACAGATCCATCACCTGCAGTCTGTGACTATGAGACTGGCTTATTTTTAAAGACGTTTTCCACTGATTTCAGTTTGCTAGTGCTTTCCTCTGCATTAAAACATATATGTGGACTCAGACGCCACAGTTAAGTTAGCGGCCTTATATTCCATGGAATTCTTCCCAGATGCTAATCATGTTTACAACAACATACTTGTGAAAATACTAACAACACTGGTGTTTTTTTTTTTTTTGCCAACCCCATATTTGATCAGACACTAAATGTATGAACTGTGTGTTTTTGTCATGATGTGGCCAAGCAATATGAGAGCAGCAAGCCCCACTTGCTTCATGCAAACACTGACCCCTTCTTCACGTACTGGTAGGCTACATCCCTCAGGCCTGGCTTGAAAACAGAGATTCTGTGCCACGTGGTTTTCTGGCTGACGTCTCCTGGAAAAGGAAAAGGAACTTGGTTACAAATAATCTCTGATGAGCCCCACTGCCGTGCCCAGTAAGGAGTCTTATTTTGGATAGTAAACCATAAACTATGCAGACAATGTGCCATGTTCTCATATTTTTGTTGCAAAAATATAGGTTGTTTTAGCAGAAAATACATGAAAAAATGCAATTCTCCTCTATACTGAACATTAATGTCTAACTAAGCATGGTTCACTGGAATATATAGCCGTACGGGAGAATATCCTGTACCCACTAGCTTGTCATGGAGTACAACCGCAAGGTCACTCAATACTGAATCTCACTGGTGAAGTTCTACTGGCACTCAGTCTCACTCATTCGTCACTGTGATGTGATTGGTTTGATCTCTTGCCTGTGTCTGTACCCGTGCCCACTCCCTCTCCTCCAGAGCGCCACATCTCGTTAGTCGCCATGGAGAAGATGGTGACGGGGTTCCGGCCCTCCACCTGTCTCATGACGGGGTCCTGCCCCACCCGCCCGAGCAACTGCACCTTATTGATGGCTGAGAGGGAGGACAAGTTAAGAATAAATATGTTATTAAAAAAAAATACAAATAGTTTACTAGGTTTTTAATCATCTACAAAAACACAACCCTGCTTTCACACCACTACAGTTATTTGCTGCGTTCTTTGAAGCAGGGAAACTAGGTCTGGACATTCCCCGTCATCTCGGAAATACATTATTTCAGACTAATGTCAGTAAATGGATTGTGACAGTTAGAAATTCAGATTATTAACCATTTGTAACTGTAGAATTGCAGCAGACAATAACTGAACACATCTGTGGTGGCATACTATCGGTGATTGATGTTAACAGTGTTGGATTATGATTCCAGTTTAATAACATTTAATTAAATACACTCACATCGCTCCAATATAAAGCTAGAGTCTGTTGTCCCATGCCGAACAAACTGTTTCAGTATCTGCAAAAGATGAAGACAGTCACTCATTGTCTTCGCTGTGGATTACTTCAGTCACTCACAACAGCGGTCATGTTATAATTTGCAAAAACACACACATTTTGAGCAAGTCGATATGCACAGCATATTTGCAGAGGTCTTGCGTCATACAAATTCCACTTCACAGTCAGACATGAAGATTCGTGGGCTACGGTTAATTCCTACCTGTACTGATGCGCTTCGGAACATTTCTGCTTGAGGACGGACTGCTTCTAAACAGCCTTATCTGTAGACATAAAGGAAACAACCATTTACCTGCTATTTCAATATTAAGGAAACCGTTTAACATTGTGCCAGTAGGTGAGAATTAACAGACAATAACGTTTCCTCAAGGTGTTAATTTACTTCTTGACAGTTACTTTTATCGTATGCAGTTAACCATTCAGAGGTACTCTTAACAATCAAACATGAAGTAAATAAAACACGTCAATATAGGCAGAACAACATTGTGTTGTATGACCTGTTAAGTGTAAATTGGTGAAAGCTAGCTACCTGGCCAAGATCATGATAACCTTACGTGTAAAATGCCTAAATGGCCAAATTAATTCGCTTGGTATGCACCTCAAAGATCCAACATAATTTGTGTGCAGCCATAACTACAGTTATGTTTCGAATATCAATGTATGAAAGGTTAGCAACACTTACACGCTTCAAGTTGCGATGGACAACTCTTCTGTAACCCCACGCTTTTTCCGGTCCGTCGTTGAAACCAGTCCTGGTGATATAGTTTGGGATATTTCAAAGTTCCTCTTTCTTGAAAAACGTGACCAGTTGAAAATGCGCTTTTGGTCTAAAACTATCTATCTACCGACCTGAAAACATGCAGAACCTGGGTAACACCAGTTGGTACTGATAAAAGCTTACTGCGATTTCAGCGATATTGTTGCCGATGGCGTGTTGCGAAGGGGATTCATAGGCTATTTGCGGGACCACAGGGCTACATGGGCGGCTTATGGGTGGAGAGAACAGGTGTATGTCTTCAGACCGTATAGGCCTACCATGAAAGTTTATTTGAAGATTATGCCCAAAAGTAGTTGCTTATAAAAACATATCTCAGCAAAAAGAGGCAAATAGTTGCATAGTGTTGCTTTAACCATGGAGTTAAAGCATTCAGACCTCTTCGCCTGCAATACAAGATACACTTTCTTCAGCAAAATTGCAAAAATGGTGTAATACATTGGGCTGCAAGATAAAATGTGGAAAAGTTAAGGGGCCTGAATACCGTGTGAGTCCATTCTGGAACGTTTTATTATAAAGTAATGAACATTTGGAAAGAAATGGAAGTCTATAACTCTTAAATGTAACTAAACTGGTCATACACATTGTTTGTCATATGGAAAGCTCCATAATCTCATGAATGCATTGGTGCAGTTAATACACTTCCAATATTAGGTCTGACGTCCAAAGCAACTTGTATTATGAATCCCTTTACATTAAATTGCCATTTCTCTGTTGTCTCACTATGCCGTACAAGAGTAGAATGCATGCATCTCTGTCACAGGTACATAAAGACAATAATCTTAATTGTGTCAGGGGGGTATTTAAAAATGAGACCACCAGTCAGTTATAAATAAAGCTCTGTACCTTTATTTTAGACTGTGCAAAACCTCAACTCATAGAGAGAGTCAACCAGACACTTTACAAAATTAACAGGAATACATAATGCAGTACACAGCCATTCAACAGTTAGAGATGTTGTAGCTTATTAAATGGAGGAACACTTCAGAAATACAACTAGGCTACCTGTCTAAATGAGGGTATGTAATATGAAAATCCCTGTTGAGTGCAGCTCCAAAACTAAACACAGATATAGAAGAGTTTTACCTTGCATCACAAAACATACAAATGGGAGGTATTCTCTTTATTTTCTGTTGCAAAGTTAAAGAAATGGTTTTCTTTCGCTCCTTGTGTCTTAAAGGTCAGCGACAATAGTGAGGCCAGCCATTTTGAAACTGAGAAAGACACAAAAGACCCCAATTATCTGTAAGTGTACTCAAAGTCCACCACCTTCAACCATAGTCTGCAGTCTTGAATGGACATTTTTATACATGTTCGACAGACAGATCATCTACTGATTGGTTGGTTCTTGTTTAACATTTTATTGTGCATTCCTGTTGACCATGACTAGGAAGCACTTTAGATAACAAAAAGTCAATTATTTTTCGCGTACTGTATTCTGTCCTAATACAGATCCTGTGGTGATCCATGATCCATCCACACATATCCACGATAGCAGCAAAAACTATCTAATGTTAATTCTGTACCTTTGCAACACCAGTTGTAGATTATGCCCTTACTAAACAGTAATAGTATTGTCAAGAGTGTCTAACTTAACTGAGCTACATATATTAAGTGCATAGAATTGTTCTTCACCTATTCATTCACTAGTTTTCCTGATATTGAATTGTGTATAATCTTTTGAAGAATTGATTCGATCAACACACCTCATGTCATGTCCCACACCTCATGTGAATACATCACTTCTGTGACTTTTAGAGTGCTTCAACAAGAGAGGACATTCTTAGAATGCAATATGTGTGACTTTTAGAGTGTTTCAACAAGAGAGGACATTTTTATAGTGCAATGTGTGCCAACTTGCACTAACCTGCCTGGTAACCATGTTGGAAGCTAAAGATTCGACAAGGCAAGAGAAAGGAGTCAAGGGTGGGGGACAGAACACACCAACTAACTCTCTCTCTCTCTCTCTCTCTCTCTCTCTCTCTCTCTCTCTCTCTCTCTCTCACACACACAAACACACACACACACACACACACACACACACACACACACACACACACACACACACACACACACACACACACATTCACCCGTGGAATCAAATGGAGGTCAGGCATGTGTACAACTGATTAGTAAGACACCCAAAAAAGACACTTGAATCTTACTGGAAAAAAGAGTGAGCATACGCACTCACGCCTATGTGCAGCCAAAGCCATAGCATGTAAACATACAAATAGGCCAATCAAATGTTGAGTTCATGGTCAGGAAATGTGCAAGTACATGTATTTCTTTGCGTGCGTGCGTGTGTGTGTGTGTGTGTTTGTGTGTGTGTGTGTGTGTGTGTGTAACCGACTTTTCTTCACCTCATGTGTTCTTTTTCACACACTCATACACTCAGCTGACTGTCCAAGGAATTGTGTGAGACTGGAGGCTCTGAGTTCCTGGAATGAAAATGAGGGGTGTGGCTTATGACCCGGGCTGAAGTCAGTAAGCCAATAGCAGCAGAGTGGAGGTGAATGCTGAGCCAATCAGGGTTCAGGACTGGCAAAGCACCAATGAGAGGAGCTGTGAGAGAAGGCGCTGGGCAGGCTGACTGATTGGGTAGTTGGAAGGCAGCTTCTTCACTGACCCTGATGCTTTTACATAGTACCTATGGAAGGGAGAGGAAGAAGGAGAGGAGGTGGGAGGAGCAGATATGAGATGAGGAGGAGAGGAGATAAGAGAAGGGAGCAGGACAGAGGAAAATATATTAGACGAGGAGGGAAGGAGAAGAGAGGAGGACAGGAGAAGAGATGAGATAAGGAGGAGAGGAATGTGGAAGAGAGGACAGAGGAGATCAGAAGAGACGAGAAAAGGTGGAGAGAAGAGATGAAAAAGAGGGAGAGGAGATAAGAGAAGGGAGGAGGACAGTGGAAGGGAGGAGCGACGAGGGCAAGGGAAAAGGAGAGTAGAGGGGAAGAAGGGAGGAGAAGAGGAAGAGAGGACAGGAGATAAGAGGAGAGGATAGGAGAAGATGACATACGAGAAAAGGATGAGAGGAAGGGAAAGAAAAGAGAGTTATAACAATGAAGAAAAGGATAGGTGAGAAATGAAAACAAATAGAAGAGACGGAATAGAGGGGAAAGGAAAAGAAAGGATAAAGACAAAGAGATTGGAGAAAGAGTGGATGAACATTAGAAAGGGACTGGGCATTGGGTATATGAGAAAAGCAAACTATCATCAAGTCAATTCAACATTATTAAAGACACTTAAAGACTGTCCCCTTCAAAAATATTGAGGACACTTAAAGACTGTCCCCTTCACATTATTTTAGACACTTAAAGACTGTCCCCTTCAACGTTATTGAAGACGCTTAAAGACTGTCCCCTTCACGTTACTGAGGAGACTTAAAGACTGTCCCCTTCACGTTACTGAAGACACTTAAAGACTGTCCCCTTCACGTTACCGAAGGCACTTAAAGACTGTCCCCTTAACGTTACTGAGGAGACTTAAAGACTGTCCCCTTCACGTTACTGAGGAGACTTAAAGACTGTCCCCTTCACGTTACTGAAGGCACTTAAAGACTGTCCCCTTAACGTTACTGAGGAGACTTAAAGACTGTCCCCTTCACGTTACTGAAGACACTTAAAGACTGTCCCCTTCACGTTACTGAGGAGACTTAAAGACTGTCCCCTTCACATTACTGAGGAGACTGAAAGACTGTCCCCTTCACGTTACTGAAGACACTTAAAGACTGTCCCCTTAACGTTACTGAAGACACTAAAAGACGTTCCCCTTCAACGTGTTCTAGCTTGTGTCTAGTGTCTCACCTGAACTCCTCTCTGAACTCGGACCTGATGAACTTGCTCAGGCTACTGCTGTACTGAAGGCAGGCCAGAAGGACCCGGCAGCGCTGGTACAACAGAACGGCCTGAGACGGGCTCATGGCAGGCTGAGATCCAGACAGAACAAGGACCACTTGATGGGTCTGGTAGCCCACAAAGTGCATCTGTAAAAAGAAGAGAGATTAAAGATGGATAGACAGAGAGAGAGAGAGAGAGAGAGAGAGAGGTGATCAGAATAGACCTGTCTCTTGATAGATGTTTCATGCAATGTGATACATTAGTGGCAGTGGAACTTATAGCAAGGTCACAGGAGGTCAATTAGAATGAATGCATCTATGTGCTGTAGACTTGTTCAATCATTGGAGAAAGAAATGTGTGATAACCAGACAACATGTGTTAACATTGAATGTGTTAACACGTGAGACTGAACTAGATTTAGTCTGGAACTGAAATGGATCTGTGAGTCTGGATCTGAAATGGACCTGTGAGTTTGGATCTGAAATGGCTCTGTGAATCTGGATCTGAAATGGCTCTGTGAATCTAGATCTGAAATGGCTCTGTGAATCTAGATCTGAAATGGTTCTGTGAATCTAGATCTGAAATGGTTCTGTGAATCTAGATCTGAAATGGATCTGTGAATCTGGATCTGAAATTGATCTGTGAATCGGGATCTGAAATGGTTCTGTGAATCAGGATCTGAAATGGATCTGAAATGGCCCTGTGGGATCTCCAGTTCACTGTAAAATATATGATTGTGTGTAAACTTGCCCCTGTAGAGCTCACATTAATCAGTGTTACACAACAGACCCCACTCTCTGGACGCTCTTAAAGAGAAGGATTAACTGACCCAAGCACGTTTGCATGAGATAAGATGTCTGCTGGACAGGAGGTTATGCATGAGGATAAGAGAGGCACCTTAAATCTGGACTTACAGTACTTGGCTGAGGCTTGAGAGTTCTAAACACCCAACCAACCGTCAGGAAGTGTTCAAGGCTTGGTGTACGGCTAGCCTTTAGGGACAAAAAAATGGACAGTGCGGGTTTAATTAGTCCTTCTTTGGAAGTGTTAATGCATGTCTTTGTATAGCACTGGAAGGTTTGAATACACTGTAAAAAAACAACCTAATTTTACAGTTAATAACTCTACATTTTTACAGTGGTTTTCTGTTTTTTGAAATTGTATACAAAACTACATATAATAATGGAGGTTAACTATAAATTAAAAACACGACTCCTATTTTAAGGATAATGCCAATAATGACAAATTACATGGATTTCCATTTTTTTTACAGAAAATAACTGTATTATTTATACATACATTTTCCATTTTTCTGAAATACATGCAAATGTAAATAAAATTACACTGATAATCTGTAATTTAATATGTAGCTCATTATATTATGGTTTATGTACATACTAACAATTTAGCATGATTCTATGTAAATTTACAGTGAATTCTTCACTAATTCAGCATAAACATTTTTGCAAACCCATTTTCATTTAACCTGTTAGAACCTTGATGTTTTTTCCTAAATGACCTAAAAATTCCATGCCCAAATGTAAAGGCTTACTTTTGAGTTTTAGGCACAGTATGGTGGAAAATTTCAATTTGATGTTACAGAGTACCCGTCAAGCTATGAGTACCATATATGATATCTGAAATTTTAGAAAGATGTCGATAACCTTCCCAAAATGTAGGCGCTCCCTATTTTTTTTCATTTACATCTAGATTACTGTGGATGTAAGTAGGAAAATGAATAGAAATGCCCAGTTTTGTCATATAATTGTGTGCCCCCAAGGGTATGCCATCACTTGAACAAATTTGGAACTGATATCTCATCCCAATCAAAAGTTAGAATATAAATAATCGGTGAGCCCTCCATACACTTCCGTGACTTTTGCTGCTTTTTGATTATACCAGACTCTATTTCAATCTTCTCGTCATCCAACGGTTGAAGCTCTTCCAATACTACTGTTACCCCATAAAAACAATCTTTTTGGGGGCTGGCTCTCTGTTTTATTTTTAGAAGCCATGATGATGTAGAATAAATGTGTTTTGTTGTGCACCTGCATTACGTTATAGAACTGTCAAAACTTGCGTGGCTAAACGGCAAAACAAATGCACGTGAATTACTGATTACATCCCACCTTCTCTGTTGTGCACTCGGATATCTTTGCATCTCATTGGTCTACAGTCATGATTGACACATGTGTGGACCAGTCAAGGAAAGTATTAGTTTATGTTTTTCACGCACAGACTTAGCAGAGTTTACCATAGCAACCATGGACATATGATAGCAACAAAATAGTCTTGGGTGCGCGCATTGTGTCAGACTGACAGGTCAGTCAACCTATGATATTAGTTACAGGTTCCCGTATCTTGCTGGCTGATTGGGTTATCCTGATAAGATAAGACTCTGTAAAAGGTCGGGATAGCCTTCACGCTTAGAGCAAGATGTTACTCATAAGAGGACTCAGGAGGTTGAAGATGTTAGAAAGATGGGTATTTTTATTAACCCAAATAAGGCACAAAGGCAGTTAAAACACTGACAATACTAAATCAATATAAAAAATACAGTTTTCACTAAGGACAAATGCATGAAGCCACCAACAAATAAGCAATTCACATAAGACCACATGTATAAAAAGGACCATTAACTGGTCAGTGAGAGTCCTTATTAAACACGATCACTCTCACTACGAAACAAAACAAAAGCAAATAAAAGGACCAAGGTAACTAGCCCATCGTGAGAGCTCCAAGGACTTACGTCCTATTAAACTGGCAACTTTCCTGAACAAAGAACAAAGGTAAGTTTAAGTAGCCTTGACAAGCACCTTGAATTGGCTCATACCAATCATTGATTTCAGGTGTGTCAATCAGCAAGGCACCAACACCTGTGGCTCACAGCAGCCATACCTAAACAATCAAACTCCCAATCAACTAGGAAACACAGACTACACATGGTAGCAATTAGGCTTGGTGCCGGCATAGCCGACACATAATAAAGCAGCCAAATCTCATTAAACATAAACTCCATATATCGCGCCATCTTCACAACACAAACTTAGACACTAAACACCGGTTGACAAACGGTATGAAATATGACAATATGATTATTGTTAAACTAAATAAACAGAAAATTTCAGAGACAAGACATTGAATGTGTGCTGATTTTAACTGAACAAAGACATGAACATCAAACATGTAACACACACACACACCAAAACACCTTCACCCAGTCCACAAAAGCAGCAGCCTACAGGCTGCAGTGGTGGGTCACACAGGTGCCCCGTCACAGACTCACTTTGTTCATTCGGTTAAAATCAAGCCACCCCTGAACTAAACACCACTATACATATTTGGGACCCATTCTAACGGCATCGGCAAGCCTGGTCTAGTCACACAAGAGCATTGTCCAAATTCCCTAATGCTGAATGGGCACTAAATCCAACAGACCCACTCCAAAATCTTGTGGAAAGACTTCCTATAAGAAAGGCAACTGTTATAGAGTAGTTTTGGAATGAGATGTGCGTGAAACTCATATATGTGTGATGATCAGGTGTCCCAATACTTTTGACCTGACCTAACCTTGGATCTGGCTGGCCCAGAGCAATGCAGAACAATAAAGACGAGACAAGGGGGAAATTACTTTGCAATGGACTGACTCACTCCATGTAGTTTAATATGAGTCTGAAGTCAAATGTTTTAACTTTTGTGGGTAGAGGCTATTGTGATGTTCCTGCTGAGCTCCGCTCCGGCCACGCCCCCTTCAATCACACAAGCACATACACCTGTTTCACTCTCACTCATGCTCTCAGCTGCATGTCATCAGTATCATTCACCATCCCAGCTGCACTGCATTCAGGTCCTTAATCACATGATCACACACACCTGATTCACTCCTATATATAACCTGCACTCCCCTCACTCCGTGTTTGGTTTCGTCGCTACAAGGGTGAAACCTTTGCCCAAGTCTTCTAAATCTGTGGCCCACTCTACGTCCCTGGGATTCCGCCTTCCGGCCACCGGCAACTACAACCCCATTGTCAGCTGGCTTCCAGCCCAGCAAGCTCTCTGTCCGTGGGCGTCCAGCCCCGCAAGCTCCCTGTCTGCTGGCTTCCGAGTCAGCCATTTCGGTGCCGGCAGACTTTTAGGACTGCATTATCCAGAGTGCCGTGCATACGGCACCGGGAGTAATGTGACTGTCTTGTCCGGCCTGTAGCCATGTACCTCTGTTCTTTGCCCTTGCGCACAGTAGCCAGAGTGAGACTCTGTGCGATCTTTAGTTCATGTTCCTAGATCTTTGTGTTAGAACTCTGTCTGTTAACCCTTTCGTTGATTTGTATACTCTGTTTGTGTCCTGTTCCCCGTCTGTACTCCATCAATAAACTCTGCATCACCTGAAACTCTTCAATCACAAACCCTGCAAGTCAATGTTTGAAATAATTGTCTTCCAAAATAAAACCATCATTTTACAATCTTGAGCATGTGTCAGCACTTTATTGAATGTGTTTGATCATAAAAATGTAGGAGCAATCTGGAAAATTACAGTTTCTCTGCTAAATGTGAATTGCCGTCACTTAATTGAAGGTGTTTCATTGTAATAAATGAGGGAAAATCTGTAAAATACCAGTGTTTCTCTGCAAAACTGTTAGGGCTGCCACTTTATTGAAGGTGTTTAATCTTAATTAAAGAAGCCTGACTTAATGAATGGTGTTTGCTCGTTATAAATTAGGAAGAATCTGTAAAATAACAGTATTTTTTGCTGAACTTGTAGTACTGTCACTTTATTGAAAGTGTTCGATATTAATAATAAAAGAATCTGTAAAATAACAGTTTTTCTCTGCTGAACTGTTAGGGCTGCCACTTTATTGAAGATTTTTAATCTTAATTAAAGAAGCCTGACTTAATGAATGGTGTTTGTTCGTAATAAATTAGGAAGAATCTGTAAAATAACAGCATTTTTTGCTAAACTTGTAGTACTGTCACCTTATTGAAAGTGTTCGATATTAATAATAGATACAAAAATCTGTAAAATAACAGTTTTTCTCTGCTGAACTGTTAGGGCTGCCACTTTATTGAAGGTTTTTAATCTTAAATATCGAGGAAAACATTGTAAAATAACAGTGTTTCTCTGCTATACTTTTAGTACCCTAACTTAATAAAAGGTGTTTGCTCGTAATAAATTAGGAAGAATCTGTACAATAACAGTTTTTCTCTGCTAAACTGTTAGGGATGTAACTTTATTAATGGTGTTTGATTGTATTAATTGAGGAAAAATCTATAAAAAAAACAGTTTTTCTCTGCAAATCCTTAAATGGAAATATCTGTAAATATAGGGTTTTTGCACTTTATTTGAATTAGGATGTTTTACTTTAATTTTGCGGTTTTTGTTTGGCAGCCGTAGCTGCCAGTAATTTACTGTTTTTTTACAGATTTTTTTTTTACAGTGTAGGTAGTAGTGAGAACTGAGGGTTTGCTTACCTCTTGACAAACCACTATGATCTCAAAGAACAGGGCAGCAGCAGCAGCCAGATACTCAGCCTGCAAGAGCTGCAACTAAATCATAAAAAGAGAGATAGAAGGTGAGAGCGAGAGACATTCAGATTAATTGACAGAGAGAGTACAAAGAAATAAAGAGACAAAGAGAGAGAGAGAGAAAGAAAGAGTTGTTATGGCACAACTATATGTAGAATGAAAGGGATATCTTCTCTACTATTTCACCTCTTGTATTAACACAAACCACACAGGTAACGAAAATAATAAAAAAATGTCAGAGCACGCCACCCTCCATCCCAGTCACACCCTCACCTCGTCCACGTGTGTGTTTGTGCTGTGCTCCATCTCGTCTGAGTCAGAGTCCTGTGGGGGAAACTGCAAGTCTGGGTGACACACCAGGGCTAGCAGCAGGCTCGCTGTTAGCACTCCCCTATAAGAAGAACATTAAACATTCAACAGGTCCTCACAACCCGGACTAGAGGTACTGTCAGCCCAGGATCATACACAAGGGCTAGCAGTAGGCTCACTTTATAAGAGGTTTATAATGGGCTATGAATGGATTATAATGGTCTGAAAAACAATCTCTTTGTGCTGACGCAAAATCACACTGCACCACTCATCTCCATGCTGCAGTCTTCCTGTGAACTTGGGTTAGCAGTGCTAGCGTTAGCATACAGGTCGAACACTCCAGACTAATTCTATCAGTTCAGGATCCTGAACACACAAGCATGGATAAATCACTGCACTGCATGCATCTTTTTTTGTTAGATATGTTGTAAATGTGATTTCTCTAGTATGATTATGAAATTCATTCACATAATGTCAGTGACGTAGGCTATAGGTTAAATGTCCATTCCACGGTCAGCACGGAGAAAACGTGTGCTTTAGCAGTTCAGCAAAGCCCCCCCCCCCCCCCCCAAAAAAAAGATGCAAACTTCATACAAATACCCTGTATTTCAACATTTCATTCAGGAAAGAGGTGGAAGTTGAGGGTGTTACTGTTAGCAGCAGTGCTGGGGCTACAGCGCGGCCTCCTAAGGACCACCTGGATGCTAAGCAAGTTCAGGAAGACTTCAGCATTGAGACGGGTGGTAGTGGTGGAGTGTGATTTTGCGTCAGCACGAAGAGATAGTTTACAGACCATTATACTCCATTCATAGCCCATTATAATCGTACAATATCTTATAAAAAGATCATAACAGGCCCCTTCATTACTCATCCAACTCACTGATTGGCTGTCAGAATGCTGAGTCGCGCTGGCTCCACCTCCATCTCTCTGAACATCAAACCCAGAGTCTGAACAATGAGTGTGCAAAGCCTGAACACATGGACACACAGAAGCCAATCAGTTTTATTTGCATTTCACTCAAGCATTTGGTTAAAAGATGCATTCAACCAAACAGTTTATGATATGACTACTTTGATTACTTCCATGATTTAACTACTTTATTTAGTACCACTAATGTATACATTTAATCAAAAAAATTAAAGTTCTAACAACCAGAGATATTCAAACAGCTTATTTGGTTATATAAAAGCAATTTTTGTTTATCTCAAAACAACCGTTTGTGAACTTAATTTGCAATGTAGAGATTTTGCCACTGGGAGGCAGACAGGGCGCAAAAACAAACTCAGCCTCAACTGACCTGTGCTTACTAGCAAGTCAAAGTCCGACTCCACCACTATTCTTAAACTAGTTGTGCAAAAAGAAAAGCCGCTTAAAATCTCACAGGTCAAGCACCGGACTTGCATGCATGTAAGTACTTTGCATAGCATGGAGCTATAGTTAGCTCACTGCAGGGGTTTGACCCGAGG
>NC_137912.1:23353321-23370821 GCF_963457725.1 Sprattus sprattus
TGGCTCTTAATGACTGCCAACGTTGCTGTAGATAAGAGGGGGGTTGTTTGTGTGTGTGTGTGAGCCGATCGTGTGGTTTTGTGCTAGTGTGTAGATGTGAGTATGTGTGTAATATTTGTTTGTTTAGTGTACATGAGTGAGTCTGTGACATTGTGTGTGTGCGTGTGTCTGTGTGTGCTTGTACTGTAGTTGCGCGCGTGTGTGTGTGTGTGTGTGTGTGTGTGTGTGTGTGTGTGTGTGTGTGTGTGTGTGTGTGTACAACTGAGTGAGTGTGTGTCTGTGTGTATGTGTGTGTGTGTGTGTGTGTATGTCTGTGTGTGTGTGCTTTGGATAAAAGCATCTGGGCAATGAATAACTGTGTGTGTGTGTGTGTGTGTGTGTGTGTGTGTGTGTGTGTGTGTGTGTGTGTGTGTGTGTGTGTGTGTGTGTGTGTGTGTGTGTGTGTGTGTGTGTGTGTGGACCTGTACCTGGATGAGGAAGTGATTCTCCAGTGCATCTCCTCAGGAGGAGCAGAGTTGGTGGATAAGAGCACACCGCCAATACCTGACAGAAATGGAAGAGAAGAGCGAGGGAGAGAGAAAATCAGGATGAGTCAAAAGAGGGAGAGAGAAAATGAGGAAGACAAGAGAGTGACATTAAAAAAGCCTGATTAAAGAGACAGTATGCAACAGTTTGGCATGTTTTTTAAGCATGTTATTATAGGGAATTAGGAGTTGGGACATCTTCAGATATGTTCCTGATATGGTCATGTGAAGGATAGATAAACACACTTGTTATTACAGATAGCACTGTACTTTGTACAATGCAGTTCTGTGGTCCAGGTCGGACCGTCCCGCAAAAATGTAAAAACTGAAGCCTGTCACAGCATGACATCGCCAAATACATTGCCAAAAGACATGAATTTGCATGCTAGCAATCCTTTCATCAGTGCCAATTGTGCTGTTGTTGTTTGTAAAGAGTGTGCCATTTCAGTAGGTTACTCTCTCTCTCATCTCTCTCACTCTCTCGGTTTCTCTTTCTCTCTTGTTCAAAACTTTCTCTGTAACACACACACACACACACACACACACACACACACACACACACACACACACACACTCACACACACTAACACACACACACACACACACACACACACACACACACACACACACACACACACACACAAACACACACACTTAAACTTACACTTAACCTTTTCTTTTAGACGCTTCCCTTAATCCCTTACTCACAGAGAGGACACATACCACGTATAAATGAAACACACTCGTATTCCACAACCAGGGAACCTGAAACCCATTCATTTCACACAGCCTGTTCTCATTGCATATTCACCCTTGGGGTGTCAAATGACCTCACCTCAGGCAACCTAAAACCATTTCAGGCATTTGGGGCCCACACACAGTAAAAAGAGCAGCCTCACGCCCTTCCTCAAGGGGGAGCTAGTGAGCATATCTAACCAGTCAGAAATAGCCGTGGCTGGGTCTGTGCTCCATATACAGCCTGGGTGATTTAACAGTGCCTGATCCTTACACTTGGCTAAGCTGCTTTGTTATGCTTGAGAGAGGGAGCACGGGTTTAAGCACACATGTACCTACACACACACACACACACACACTATAAATCAATATATACAATTACACACACACACATACTCTCTCTCTCTCTCTCTCTTTCTCTCTCACACACACACAATTGTAGAAATATTTAGTTTCTCTTAAAGGATCCTATGTCTGAACAGAAGTTCATTCACAGTTCACACACACACACACACACACACTCATGTGCATGCGTATGCACACACACACACACAGGCCTAGTGGAGAACCTCAGAAGACAACCTCTCTAAGGTCATATTGGAGTGCATCCAGGTGAACTTCCATCTCTTGAACTGCAACGGCATACTGTTAATAAGATTCAAGCAGCTTATCGCACTTTATTGGGCGCAGAGAACATCCGGCTAAGAGTTTATCAATCCACCACAGAAATCCTCAAACACCTAGCATCAAGTCACAGATGAAATGGAAAAGGTTCTGCTGAGACTCACAAAGGCTAACACTAAAAAAGACTGATTGGAAAGTCATTCATAATTTAAAGATATTTTTAATATTTAATTTTTAGGAAATCATTTTAAAATGTCTTTGCATCTATCATTACAGCACCATCATCATGGACAGATACAATCTTTTCAGGCTTTATTAACTCAGTCTGACACTTATAGTACTCTTGGTCACACATTATGTGGATGGTCCCCTATAGACTATCTACAGATACTCAGATTATAAACACACTTCATTTGGATGGTCCCCTATAGACTATCTACAGATACTCAGGTTATAAACACACTTTATGTTTAGACAATCTACAGATACTCAGTTTATAAACACATTTCATATGGATGGTCCCCTATAGACTATCTACAGATACTCAGATAATATACACTCTTTATTTGGATGGTCCCCTATAGACTATCTACAGATGCTCAGATTATAAACAAACTATCTGTTGAAACTCTGTTTACTGTACAATTTATGGTTAAGGTAAGAGTTAGGGGTTTAGTTAAGGTGATATTCTGTGAACAATTAGACTGAACTTTAATTTCCACAAACTAGTCTCTGTAGATGGACTATCCCAATAAAGTCTTACCTAACTCTTTGTCTGATAAGTGGACACTGTGGTCTCTTTCTGCTAACTGACTCTCTGCTAAACGCTCTCATACCTTCAGTCAGGTCTCTGGGAGACTCCCCTTTGGACGCCCTCCATCCTCGGAGTCTAAGGCCCTTCTTCCCAGCATGCTTTGTGGTTGTGTAGACGATGCGAATGTGCTGTGAACGCTCACGCTCCTGACCACTGAGGAAATCTGGAAAGTCGTTGACCTGAGGGGTGGAGGGACGAGAACATTTTTTAAAACACCATGAGAAAACACCGCTCCACAAACAACGGCAACATACTTCATGCTTGTCAGTACATGGGGAAAAGAGATGTTCACCCGCTAATGATTTGGACAATATATTTCTTCTTCCATGAGTTGTTGGTTTGGATGTCCTTATACTATTCAATGATTTAACAACTTATTCATGATTCCTTTAAAAAAAGGAATTCTGCACTTCAGTGATAGAACTGTAGACACTTCGTATGAGACGAACATTATTTAATCCACTCCACAATCCTTTATGCACTAGTTCTAATTGGCATTGTCTTCCAGAGTGACCTACAGCTGTGAGTGATACAGTATATCTGATAACTGTGAGTGATACAGTATATCTGACAGCTGTGAGTGATACAGTATATCTGATAGCTGTGAGAGATACAGAATATCTGATAGCTGTGAGAGATACAGTATATCTGATAGCTGTGAGTGATACAGTATATCTGACAGCTGTGAGTGATACAGTATATCTGATAGCTGTGAGAGATACAGAATATCTGATAGCTGTGAGAGATACAATATATCTGATAGCTGTGAGTGATACAGAATATCTGATAGCTGTGAGAGATATATCTGATGGCTGTGAGTGATACAGTATATCTGATAGCTGTGAGAGATACAGAATATCTGATAGCTGTGAGAGATACAGAATATCTGATAGCTGTGAGTGATACAGTATATCTGATAGCTGTGAGAGATACAGTATATCTGATAGCTGTGAGCGATACAGTATATCTGATAGCTGTGAGTGATACAATTTATCTGATAGCTGTGAGTGATACAGTATATCTGATAGCTGTGAGAGATACAATTTATCTGATAGCTGTGAGAGATACAGTATATCTGATAGCTGTGAGAGATACAGTATATCTGATAGCTGTGAGAGATACAGAATATCTGATAGCTGTGAGAGATACAGAATATCTGATAGCTGTGAGAGATACAGAATATCTGATAGCTGTGAGAGATACAGTATATCTGATAGCTGTGAGAGATACAGAATATCTGATAGCTGTGAGTGATACAGTATATCTGATAGCTGTGAGCGATACAGTATATCTGATAGCTGTGAGCGATACAGTATATCTGATAGCTGTGAGTGATACAGTATATCTGATAGCTGTGAGAGATACAGTATATCTGATAGCTGTGAGAGATACAGAATATTTGATAGCTGTGAGAGATACAGAATATCTGATAGCTGTGAGAGATACAGTATATCTGATAGCTGTGAGAGATACAGTATATCTGATAGCTGTGAGAGATACAGAATATCTGATAGCTGTGAGTGATACAGTATATCTGATAGCTGTGAGCGATACAGTATATCTGATAGCTGTGAGAGATACAGAATATCTGATAGCTGTGAGCGATACAGTATATCTGATAGCTGTGAGTGATACAGTATATCTGATAGCTGTGAGAGATACAGTATATCTGATAGCTGTGAGAGATACAGAATATCTAATAGCTGTGAGTGATACAGTATATCTGATAGCTGTGAGAGATACAGTATATCTGATAGCTGTGAGTGATACAGTATATCTGATAGCTGTGAGAGATACAGTATATCTGATAGCTGTGAGAGATACAGAATATCTGATAGCTGTGAGAGATACAGTAAATCTGATAGGACAAGTCGTCCTGCTGCACAGATGTGCTTCCACTTCCTGGCTTTGATCAGTCTCACACACTTACACAGATATGTGCACACATAAACACACCCACACACACACACACACACACACACACACACACACACACACACCCACACACACACACACACACACACACACACACAGGAAAACACACACACACACACACAGGAAAACACACACACACACACACACACACACACACTTGGTATGATGTTAACACTTCAGGATAAAATCAGTTATTTTACACTCAGCCCATGTATTTCCAATGTGTGTAATTATGATATTGCTTTCTTTTCTACACTCATGTGTAGTCCTGTACCTTTCCACAATATCAGCCGATTTTCACCATGGTATAAACACAATATTTTCACATAAACATAAATGTCCATTCTAAGTATGGAATTCTCTCCATTCCCTCTGCGTCACTGTCCATCTTGAGGAATGATGCCAAACTCGAAGATCAGGCTTTCAGAGTGCGTGAAGTCTTCTGAAGTGAGGAAGTGATGGGCATCTGACGTGTTAAACCCTAATCCAGAAAGGAACTCAGAAAGGAACTCAGAAAGAACCTCCGGACATCACGGATCTCAAGGGAACTTAATCTGACAGCTCTGGAACAACTACAAGACCACAAAGCCAAGAAAACATACACGAACAGACAGTGAAACAGACAGCTGTCTGGCCACAGGAGTTATTTATCTACGTATATACTGTAGCACATTTAGCAGACAACAGTTACACCAAAGTGCTCTCCAGTTGAGGTGAATCGGCTGACACTACAAATAGTAGTCTCTAACCCTAGATCTCACATAATATTAAAGACTATTCCATACCTTGACGGAACAAAGGGGGTCAGGAGCAAAGCCATTCGCAGCGGTAAAGGCAAACAATAACATTTTAAAATCTACCCTAAACCTCAAAGACAGCCAGTGTAGGGCAGCTACAAACAGGGTGTAATGTGCTCAAACTTTTCAGATATGTATCCATACTGCAAGATCACACAGTGTAAAACCTTGTGACATGTCCATGTCCGTGGTCTGGGCGCAGTGACTGATTAGACAAGATTGAAACAGTCAGCTACATTAGGAAGTCTCTGGGCAAGAGGTGTACTTGGACAACAAACATGAACGTTAACATTCCGTGTTGCCTGTACTCCTCATTGTTAGAGTGAGTCAATGCCTCTCCTATGCATCACTTCTCTTGCATGTGTGTGTGAAATGTGTATGGCCGTGTTTGCTCTCCCATAGTTTTCTGTGTGGGTCTCTTGCTGCATGTATTGCTCTCTCTCTCTCTCTCTCTCTCTCTCTCTCTCAAAAGCCACGGATCTTCCCAAAAAGAGAAGGATGCTCTCTCTCTCTCTTTCTCAAAAGCCATGCTCACTGGATCTTCCCCAAAAAGAGACATTCCGAGTTAAAGTAACTAACCCATGCCACACCCCCAGCTCCTTACAGAACAGAAGGGAAATAAAAATACAAGCACAGAAATTACACAAATATACATTAAAGACACATTGGTAGGGAACTTCAGGGAAACACATTCACCTCTGTTATATGGGCACTCTGCAGCTCTATGGTTCGGGTCAGACTACCCCGCACAAAAATGTAAAAAAAAAAAAAAGGGTTTTACAGCAAGACCTGTAAACTATATCACCAAAACACATGGGTTAGCAGGCTAGCAAGCCTTTCATCAGTGCCAGCTGTGCCGTCGTTGGTGTTTGTAAGGATTTTGAAATCTTGTTAAGGAGTATTCAGGAGTTTCTAGGTTTCTAGTTTTCAACCAAAACTCTTTACTGCTGCTTTAATGTCAGGAATCAAAATCATCATCAAAACAACAAACATTAGCGTATGCAACATTTCTATATCATTCTTGTCTCATTCCTATTGGCCTATCACGTCTTTAGATCTGCTACTGTGCTGCTATGTCTCACCACCAGTAGGAACTTGGGTTGGACACTACTGAGAGCTTTTTGTCCTCTTTTTTCACCATCTACATTCTTGTCACAGAATATCTGGAATTCCAGGCCTAGATACAATATCAGTCTGTCTGAGAGAGCAGGATCTAGCCCTGAAGTCACCCCTCTTTAGTCACAGTGGTGGCCAGGCCCTATAATGCTACCATGGTTAGATATGTGTCTGCTATAATATACATATACGTTTATATGGTACAATGCCACTGTGGTTGCAGCCTGTGCAAGAGAGAACTCCACAGAGGGCTACTGAAACCTATACTCCAACAAAAAAAACTATCAGAGAAACTGACCATGTCGTCGTCTTTTGATTTCTACTTTAATTTCTTTTCATTTCTACTCAGGACATTGCTTTATGTGCATAGGCATATCATCTCCATCTGCCTTTGGATATTTCCACCAAGTGGATTCCTCACACCCGCGGCCATGTTAGACAGAATCTTATCTTCTTTTCCATAATTTTGCCTCTGGCTATTTTCACAGAATTACTACAATCCCAGGCGTTGAAAACCAAAGCCAGTCTGTCTGAGAGAGAAAGATCCAGCCATGATGTCATGTCTTTTAGGCACTGTGGTAGCGAGGCCAAGCCAAACACTTCAGCTGAGCTCTCCTGGCACCCACTCAAGTAAACAAACAGACTATCAGAGTAACAAACACACCCACACTCCATCATTACACTGGGTGGTCTCAGTCTGGAAGCATGAACAAATGATCCCACTTGTTTTAGACATTTAGAATATTTTAGATCAAAAGTCCCTACAAAATCAGCCTATTGAGCATTTGTCTTTTCTTGAGCATTTGTCTTTTCTTGAGCCAGACAACGCAGTAGGCTGGTGAAACCTAGAATGCCTATGTTAAATCCCTACCAATGGCCACAGCCCTTTTCAAACCAAAATAACGACCATGATCATTGAATCCCACGACTCAATGCTGAGTATAGCCTCACGCTGTGTCTCTACTGTGGTGATCAAATAAATAAGTTTAGCTATTGATCAGTGGTCAGTGATCAGTGTCGATGTATATTCCTCTGCTAGCGTTCTCTTCTCTTTCCAACTCTTTATCCGTGTTCAACTCTCCAGAGAAACCATTAAATGGAGAACTTGGCTCAGTTCAGGGAGAAATGCTGTGTAAGGTAGGGGACAGTTACCCTTAATGACTCTGGGAGGCTTGTTTGCAACTGGTGAAATAGACTGATCCGATCTGTAAAGTGCTAGGGACAATTTCAGTTGTTACTGGCGCTATACAAATACAATTGAAGTTATATAGATAAGGAGTCAACTAAATAAAAGTCAACTCTTTGTGCACTTGCCTTTCCCCCTCTGTATCCCCCCTTCCTCCTCTTCCTTCTTCCCCTCTGTATCCTCCTCTTGCTCCCCTTCCTCCTCCCACTGTGTCTGTTCTTCTACTCCATCTCCTTTTTTAGATCGTTCTCACACTTCTTATCATCCTTGGTCTCTTCCGCCTCTGCATACTCTTACATTTATTTGGATAGTCTGCCTACAGAGACTTTACAGATGGTTTGGTGACATTCAAGTTCAGTCTTTCTACTGGTTCACTGAACATCACCTTAACCTAACCCAACCCCTAACCCTAACCTTAACCATACATTGCAGTTAACAGAGTTTCAACAGAGAGTTTGAATATAATCAGAGCATCTGTCTATGGAGAACCATCCAAATAAAGTGTGACTATTAAGTCACCTGTTTTTCTCTCTCTTTCTTCACTCTGAGTTTTCCGTGTGTAAACATTGTGTCACTGAGAAAACTATTTGGGTGGGAACATGACTGAACTTCCAAAACAGTGTGTGTTTCTGTGTGTGTGTGTGTGTGTGTGTGTGTGTGCGTATGTGTGTATGTTTGTGTTTCTGTGTCTGTGAGTGTGTGTGTGTATCTGTGTGTGTGTGTTTCTGTATGTGCGTGTGTGCGTGTGTGCATGCGTGCGTGTGTGTGTGTGTGTGTGCTTGTGTGCTTGTGTGTGTGTGTGTTAAAACACCATTTGCAATAAAAGTTGCCTTAGTCTTCATATTGCCCTGTGCCTACAGTTTACACCACATCAAATCAGAGTTTTTACTGCCATGTTATGGAATTCATATTGTCTTTTGGTTATTCATCAAAACATGCATTATTTAGTCAGTAAAATACAAAAGGTTACACAATATCCTCATTAATTTACAAATCTAGTAAAAAAAAAACGAAATCTTTTCAGTGTGTGTGTGGTTATCGCAGAAACAGAATAACACATGTGCTCATAGAGCATATAGATTATCGAAACAGTTTGTTTTAAATTAATCAATGAATGACTTATTTGTTTGATTGATGAATGAAATTGATGTCTGTACATACAAATATGAATGCAAATGCATATTTTGCATCCATCTGCATGCATCTATGTGTGTGAGTTTCTTCTGGGATCACTGGGCTAAAAAAGGTTAAAGGTTACAAAAGTCACCTGCCCTGCCGGACCTCTAATTGAGCCTGACACGCCAGGATCAGAGAGCATGTTTGGCTCTATAATTAGCGGCCGGACGGAGGTATGGAAAGGGACAGGTTGTATTGCTGCGGGTTACACAAGTCTGTGACCTTTACTGAGATATGGCTCCAGCTCAAGCCATGGAGACGGATTAAGGTGATGCAAAGTCTGAAGTCTTTTTATGTTTGTAGGTTTGTTTCCAGTTGACTCTTTTTTTCTCTGTCACTTTTTTGCAAATACTCTATCTCTCTGACACACACTCTCACACACACATCACAGTTGGACACATTTCGAGGACAGTTGAGAGCAGAGGTGCAGCTAAAGTGATCCTAAGTTTCTTTAAGATGCAGAAACAATTGCACATCTGTGTTGATAAAAAAGTTAAGTCTGTCTTTTACACAAACACACATAGACAGACACACAGACACACACACACACACACGCACACATACACTCACATGGCTTTCACTTTCTCAGTGAATTACGAGATGAAGATGAATTATTCCTACAAAATTGTTGCAGATTTTCTGGACGCTTCGGTTTCTCTTTCGTGTTTAATGCAGCTTTGTTACAATTGGTATTGTTATCCATCAGCCTAAAGTTCTCTTACCAACTCAACGTCAATGATGTCTCTGAAGCACACCGCCTGTTGGATGGTGCGTGGGGGATACTCCGTCAGGTATATGCTGTCGTCGCTCAATACAACGTGCATGAACACCTTGTTGATGGAGTCCGAGACCACGATGCAAGGCTCATAGGCACGAATCCGCTCGTAAACATCCCGCTCGGCGTTTCTCTTCAAAAAAGTGTCCAGTTTCACGTTGAGTCTGCAAAGTAACCCATCGGTCCTGTCAAGTGGCATATCTCGAGTTCACCTGTCTCTTCTATAAGTTGCGCTGGATACGGCGAAACACCGAGGCACCTTCTAGGAAATGTCACATTTGCCCAAGCAAACGGGACATCTACTTCTACTTCTTGAGTTGCAAATAAAACCAAATAGAGTTGCTTTCATGATTTGGCTGCAATAGTAGGCTATACGATCTGGCTGATACTACAGTCCTACTGTAACAGTGAGACAACAAACGGCACGCAGTCCAGGCAAGCGTGACGACTGATGGTTTGAGATAACCTCCCTCCCCCGTATGACGCTGAGACACACAACGTGCCAGGACAGGCTACTTGGTCCCTTTCTCCGTCTGCTTAAAGTCAGTAGGCCACTATGTCCGAAACTTTATAAAAGCAGCTTCACAACGCCTGTGTTAGACAGAGAACTTTAGCGGAATAAGGAAGATGTGTTTCTGTTTATATTATTTTGCTCCCAAAACATAGATTATATGAGTCAGTTTACGTCAGTACTTCTTAGTTAAAATAAATTAAAGTAACATAACTTGCATTCACGTGGGGTAGCTTATTTAAAAAACAACAAAAACATGGTTCTAATTATTTAAGCCGCAATTAGACAATACATTCCTTACTTTTAAAGTCTGTTCGCAAATGATAGGACCACATTGATAATATGTTTTGAGATGGGGTGCCATCTAGTGTATTCATTGCATGTTACACCAAATAGCTGATGGACACACATTCTTTCAAAAAGGCTGAAACGGTCCATGAGCATGAGCAATTTATTGTATTTATTACAATTATTTTAATTTCCTCAAGGGGTTTAATTCAGCCGCAATCATATTTAAATACCCAGCATAATATTTAAAGACTGCTGAAGGATCTGGTATTAATATTAAAGATAGAGGGATGATAAACACAAGAATGGCTAAGTAGAGGAAGAAATAGCATGTTGTTGAAAGAGACAACCATGGATTTTTTGTGGTTTTGAAATAACCTTATAGAAAATAGTAGCTTAGCATTAACATATCTTTGTATGAGGATGTACAATAAGTTTTGTGAGTAAATACAACCTATAGAGTGCTATTCTTTTGATATTTAGTCTGTACATATACTTAAATGACAGCATTAACTTGCACTTAAGCAGTCACAGTCCCGCACTTCTGGTTCTTTCTATGTCGTTTTCTATTTCTTGAAAAAAACACAGTATTTATTGTTACACCAGGTTTAATTGCTCTAAGCTTGTTCTCTCCCTTGTACGTCGCTTTGGACCAAAGCGTCTGCTAAATGACTAAATGTAAATGTAAATGTAAAATGTACTGTTATTAACAGCACAGCAAATTCAGAACTGATTTGGGCTTAAAACCATCTCACTTAGCTGTCTTGAAGTTCACAATTGTTTTGCAAAGTGTGACTGCTCTGCAGTAGTAGAGGATCACTATATGATAAATGCATAGATCTGGGAATAAAAGCAGTGCACTATACAAGCATAAACAACAACACACAAATATCAATGAATAGAGAAATCTCTCTCATTACATTACATTAGTCAGCATGTCTGTAGGAGCGGGGTGCGCAGGTAGGCTATCATATACAAAAACAAATTCTGTGCTATATAGTCCACCTCAAAGTCATCTCGCATTGATTGTGTCACAGAGCTTAAGCTTTACTAGCTGTCTTCTTCTTAATGCATCATTTTTTGAGATATTGAATTACTAATTTCAGAATGAATGTCCTTACCTTCGGGAAAGAAGAAATAATGACATAGTTATGGAATATGAGCCCCATTGTAACCCTTAGCTTACATTGGCATGAAAAGAAAGTGTCAGCTGCAGTAAGATGAAACATTAGGTCGATGAGCACTCTTAACTCACTTTTTAAGAACACTCTTAACACACTATTTTAGAACACTCTTTAGAACCCTGCTGTCCACAGGCATGGCTGCCAATCCATGGCCTCTACATTTCTGATGGAAAGTGTGAGTATTCCCTGGGAGTAGGTCATGACTGCTGTTACCAACATAGTAAGTACATTAACAAGGATCTTCTTCTTCTTCCTCACAGGGCTCAGGTCAGCCTTCGTCTGAACTTAACTCATTTGGCCAACAGCCCAAAGGATTCCAAACATACAAGCCAGCATCACAAAGAAAAATATTCTGTGACAGCCATGCATTATGCAGTTTAAAATAGTATTACACACCTGCGGCGTTGAAGATGAGCACCCATACAAGTGGCCACCAAGTAATATGGTACCCTTGAAATGAAACGAAATACATGCCTTGTGTTAAATCTTTTACTGCAATCTTTAATTGCATCTTTTAATACAGAAAACACACGCTTAAGGTTTATTCCATCATATAAAACACACGCTTAAGATATATTCCATCATATTAAACACACGCTTAAGATATATTCCATCATATAAAACACCCAATTGGGGGGGGGGGGGGGGGGCACTGTGGCCCAAGCAGTAGCCCCGACAATATACGGGCTTGAACACCCACGGGGACATGGGTTGGAATCTGACCCGCTCATTTCCATCATATTAAACACACACTTAAGATATATTCCATCATATTAAATATTTACAAAGTATTAATTAGCAGAAGTCTCACAAATCAATATTGACCTTACACTGTCTAACACAGGAGTCTCAAACTCAGACCCACGGGCCAATTCCAGCCCCCCAAGCGATTTTATCCGTCCTGCAAAAATGTAATGGGCCACCCCAACGTTTACCGTAAAAATCCCCCCCCCCCCCCCCCCCCCCCCCCAGTGACCAAACTGGACGCTCATCGGCCCCCGGGTAATTTGAGTTTGAGACCCCTGGTCTAACAAATACGAATGTGGCACAGTGTGCAGAGACTCTCCTACCGGTCACACTGTCCTGTCATCTTGTGATGTGCAGGAGACCTACCCCTCCTGCCTTCCCCCCCTCATCGCTTCTCTCTTTTGCCCTCTTCCATTTTCCATGACACCCAAATCAGCCGGCGACTGATAGATTCCACTCTCCCTCATGCAAATGGCCATGATGCCATCACACTGAGCAGATGGGATCTGTTGTCAAAGGCTGACAGGACCTCTATCACTGTCCAAACACATCATATGGGATTTGCTTACTGTAATGGGAGATGTCCAAGAGGAAGATCAAACCACCTGGACCTATGTGGAACCTATGGAGGTGCACTTAATGACTTTGAGGAACTTATTCATCTGATGATGATCATCTCCGCATGCCATGATAGTTGGTTTGTTTCTGTATACACCAGTTTGTTTGTTTCTATATACACCTGGTGGTATATTCTCAAAGTACAGATATATATTTTCAACACATTTTCAAACGTATTTTTCAAACAATGCAGTCCTCACCCAACTCTCCCCTCCTCTACCTGATAGTACGTGCTTTGATTCAGACCATCTCTTGTAGATGTCGTAAAAGAAGACATTTTACCGTTTTTACACAGACATTTTACACATCATTCTACAGTTCTGCCTGTGTCTTTGCGATCCTCTGGGTTATCTTGCCTTCCCTTGCAGCACGTGACGCTCTTAGCACGTGACACGTAGAGCATGGGTGCGACGAACACTCCGAACTTCAAAACTCCTGTCATACTGAGTAGCAAGGAACACTCCATTTCATTCCAGTTGTTAAAGTAAAACACAAGGAACCCTGGGCCGTAGGTTAAGACAGCAGGCACCAACACCACCAGCACATTAACTAGGGCCTTTCTCTTCATAGGACTAATGTCAGCATTGCCCTGCGCAGGATTCCTATGGCAAAGTACCCAGATAATTCCCAACAAGCAAGCCAGCATCACCGTGAAGAAACTCAATGACAGGATGCAGAGGGTCTGAAGCATTTTGACCATATGGAAATTGCAGAGTAGGCCAGCGATGATGACCGTGAGAGCGCAGACGAGCGCACACCAGGCGGCGCGGTACTCCCGTCGGTTCAGCTGCAGGTAGAAGACGGGACGAGCCACCGCCACGTAGCGCTCCACGCACATGCTAGCCAAGAGAAACGGGCAAGTGAAGATGTTCAGAGAGAAAAAGACCTCTGAGATCGACATCACGATGCCTTGGTCATCCACCTCAACCAGCATGCTGGAAATCTCTAGCGGCATACTGAAGGTGAAGACGATGTTGACGACTGACGCGTTTATGCCCAGTATCTGCGAGGCCGACCTTTTGCCCTTGAGAAGGATCCGGAGAAGGACTACATTGTTTACGAGGCCTGTGATCATGATGACAAACAAGATGGCCACCCAGACGTAGTTTGACGTGTCAGAGAGACACAGTTTCCGTTCACAGGCTATGGGATCATCCCTGCCCGTGCAGTTTCCCTTGGCAGAGGACATCCTGCTTCTGTCCGTCCGCTCAGCTTAGAGATGTCAGGCCAACACAACACAACCTGCGGTAGAAACGGCACAAAGCATAACAGCAGACTGACTTACAGTTTTGTGTTGAACTCACATTGTTGTGATATACCAGCAAACATAAGATTTCTTTCGCTGAAAAGACACAAGAACAGATCTGGAATGGCCGCATTAAACAAGCAGGCCTCATTTTTTAGCCACAGCTCACATCAGTCCATCTTTATCACAGTAATCTAAGCATACAGCAACAAAATGTAAGAAAAGTGGTAATGGTATGGATGTATGCTTTATTTATGTTTTCAGCAAAAAGTCTGCACCCAGAGAACTTAAATAGAAAAATAATCAGATTTAATATGTTGTCAACACCATCGAAAAAATGGCAGAATCGTCCTAGCTTGTTTAAAATGCATTGCATTATGTTACATTGTATAGAATGCATTTAGACTATAAACTGTATAACCTTACATTACCTTAGAGTGAAACAACGTGAGAGCTGCACAGCGTTCAGGGTCTCTCCCGGCTGTCTCCCTCTCCTGTTCTTGTGACGACTGCTTCTCAAACACCCTCTTACATTTATCCCCAAAGCCCCTGAGGGGTTTAACACCGTGCCATGAACAATCAAATGAACAGGTGACATATTTCCCTGTGCCACCACCATGGAAATACACAAAATATACATCCATCCCGAGCAGACGTTTCCAGAATGTCATATCGTATGTCATGGCATAGTTTGACAGGTAATTTGTCTGTTCAGACAGGCCAAGCTGCATTCGTTTCATTTGAATGTTTCCAAAACTTTGGCACCTGCTACCTGATCCTGTCTTGCTTTTTAGTGCATCATTATCATCACCATCATCGGCACCATCACATCAACATCATCATCATCACTGTCATCATCATCATCATCATCATCATCATCATCATCACCATCATCATCATTACCATCATCATCCTCACCATTATCATCATCATCATCATCACCATCATCATCATCATCATCATCATCACCATCATCAGCACCATCACACCAACATCACCATCATCATCCTCATCATCACCATCATCAGCACCATCACACCAACATCATCATCATCATCATTACCATCATCATCATCATCATCATCCTCATCATTATCCTCACCATTATCATCATTATCATCATCATTACCATCATCATCCTCATCCTCATCATCATCCTCATCATTATCCTCACCATCACCATCATCATCACCATCATCAGCACCATCACACCAACATCATCATCATCATCATCACCATCATCATCATTACCATCATCATCCTCATCATTATCCTCATCATTATCCTCACCATTATCATCATCATCATCATCATCATCACCATCATCAGCACCATCACACCAACATCATCATCACCATCATCACCATCATCAGCACCATCACACCAACATCATCATCACCATCATCACCATCATCAGCACCATCACACCAACATCATCATCACCATCATCACCATCATCATCATCATCATCCTCATCATTATCCTCACCATTATCATCATCATCATCATCATTACCATCATCATCCTCATCATCATCCTCATCATTATCCTCACCATTATCATCATCATCATCATCATTACCATCATCATCCTCATCATCATCCTCATCATTATCCTCACCATTATCATCATCATCATCATCATCATCATCATCATCATCATCATCATCATATACTGTATGGGATAGATCAATATATCAGCATATGATACCTTTCCTTTGGGCATTTCTAGAAGGTGGCAGTAAGTAATACTGCACTAACTGAATTTGATGATAAATAATAAAAGTAAAAATACAACAATAATAATAATTATACACGCACACACAGAAACTAATTCCAGATTTATAATGTGTAACTTTATAACTTAAAATATGAGTGAAGAACAACTGAAACTGAGGGAAGACAGAGGAGACTATGTTGTAATCAAAACTCAATTTATTCTCGATCTCATTAATGAAAACAAACATTTGGAGTGTAAAGGTCAAACAACAGGTGACAAATGTCAAAGGTCAGATGCTTCCATACGAAAACATTCAAAGTCAACTAAAGTGACTCGTCCATCTGCCCCCCTAGGGTGCACACACACACACACACACACAAACACAAGCGCACACACACACAACCACTTGCACACACACACGCATCATCATCCTCATCCTTGCACACACACATGCATGCACGCACGCACGCACACACGCACGCACACACACACGCACACACAAACACACACACAAACACAAAAACAAACACCCACACACACGCACACACACACACACACACACACACACACACAGACCATCTACACATGAAGTTAGTAGAAGGGCAGCATTTGCAATTTATTCCAGAACATAATCTGTTGATTGAAAGTTCTTTATGCAGTACGGGGCATTCAGAGAGAATTCAGACCTCTTTTCATCTGTTGCAACCATTTGCTAAAATCATCTAAATAGTTTTCCCCCTCATCAATCGACACTCAATAACCCGTAATGAGAAGGTAAAAGTATCCTTTTAGACATGCTGGCAGATTTATTGGAAAAATCACACACACACATACACCCCCCCCCCCCCCCCACACACACACACACACACACACAGACACCCACACCCCACAGACAGACACACACACACACACACACACACACACACACACACACACACATACACACTCAAAATATCAGGTTTCACAAGTGAAGGGAGCTGAATAATTTCTGAATCCATTATATTATCACTAAGAGCAACGGCGCAATGGTGTCCGACTGTGTCAAACCACAGGAAAGCTGTTAGACGGTGGATCTGTGAGGTTTTTGCCAGGCTAACCCCTGATCTATACTTTATATGAATAGCTTCTCATATGGCTTGACTTCTTAAGGAAGTTATACAAACGCCATCTGGAAACATACAACATCCTACGGAATGCAACGTATGTGATCTGCTAACTTTAATAGGGGTGAAATACCATTTTTTCCCCCAAAGAAATACCCAACAACTGTGGATCTTTACTCAACTGAAGAATGTTCAGTTTTCTCAAAACACACAATGTACAGTAAAGGTACGGTATGGAACTCTCCGTGATGGGATGATGGCGGGTTGGTGGTCAGACCCCTCGAAGAGCTGGAGGAGAAACATGACAAGAGTGCTGTCAGCAAAAGCCTCCGCACACTCGCCAGAAAAATAAAATAACCACCAGTCCCTCGAACGAGAGCTCCAGGGACTGGACATGACACA
>NC_137912.1:23390821-23395821 GCF_963457725.1 Sprattus sprattus
GCACATACATTTGACAGAAGAAAGGAACCGAGATCATAATGCCAATGTGGCATCCCATGCTGTGATGTCCTTACACCCTGAGGCGTTGTTCGAAGTTTAGTGTTGTTGCAGCTGAGCTCAACAAGGGTCCAGGGTCACGTGTCCACTTTTCCCTCAAATCTGTCCATTCAAGGACATCTCTGAACAATCTCCAACACAACCTCCCCCTCGTCCCCTTCCAGAGATACACACATACACTGCACAAAAGTGTTGCTAGATTGTGCATAATGTGTAAATGTAAAAGCAAAGGTATGTGTCTACTCATGTGCTTTTTGTATAAGAGAGAGGACAAACCCACTTCTCTCCTCCCTGACATCAGTAGAGTAATACATCTATCCAATTCAATGACATGGCTAATGGCCTGCACAGATTTAGCTGATTCGTGACTCATCAGTAAACCAGGAAGTCCTTAGCCGGACAAGATATACAGAGGGGGAGAGAGAGAGAGAGAGAGAGAGAGAGAGAGAGAGAGAGAGAGAGAGAGAGATAGAGTGGAAACTGGAGCATTAGATCCAACCTGCTGATGAAAGTGAGAACATTAAGAAGAGATTATTTGATTTATCAGTGTAGGCTAACACCCTCATGTGGAACAGTGCAGCGTGATGCCCTCATGTCTTTGTGTGCTCTGATTAAGACTTGCAAAGTGTTTATATGGAATCAAACAAACCTATTACAGAGAATCAGCACCAACTGATAACAGTACAACAGAAATTGATCTACCCCATTCAACCTGTATGTAGCATTATCTCAGGTCGTTGACCCCTTCTGCTTACTTCACAAGGCCTACTTCACTAAGGTGAGGATTGGATCAGGGGTCTTTGTCCTCCACTTATGGATAGCATGCTTTGATCATGTGCATTGAAATGTTCAAGCACTGTCTCTTATATATGTCTTGGATCAAGGTGTCAAGGCTATATTTATATATATATTATTCATATCATCTTTTCAGAAGTCACAAAAGGACTTAAGTAATCCCTGATACCAAGAAGTTAGAAAGTAAGTTTGAATGAATAGGTTCCGAATGAATGAATTTTTACAGGTGCCTTTCACCTTTTGGTTATGTATGAGAGTGGAAGCAAATGACTTTATTCAGGTTTCAGGCAGGAAGTGACACAGAGTCTGGCCCAGTTCTTGCCCAGGTGAGGCCCAGGCTCGTGAATGAGTTAAACGGAGAGCTGAATGAAAGAGCCAGTTCTTCGTTAAAAAAAATAAGATTAGCGTGCAGAGTAATTATCCACATGCTCCCTGAATGCTGGAAGAACAAATAAAATACACGTGTCATCCGCAGTGCCACCTGAAGGGGTCAGGTCTAGACACATTCTCTTCTGCACACAGACAGAGTAAAGTAAATCTGTTTGTGTGAGTGTGTCTGTGTGTGTGTGTTCGAGAGAGAGAGAAAGAGAAAGAAAATGAGTAATTGCCCTTTGTAATTGCCCCTTTGCCCCTGTCAATTAGACATAGAGTTGAAGACTCACTAAAAGGAAGTCAGATAAACCAATGGTCTGATAACCCTATATTGATGAATGTGACCCTGATAAACAGATGTATTCTAACTTTTATCTCCTGATATCCAAACGAATGCTGTATGTTAAGATATGGATTTATAAGTTATAGGATATCTGTATATGAACATTATCTATGTCCACCTCAAGGAGGAACCCTTTTTAGCTCATCATTTCCCAGAACAAATCATTCTCCTTTTGGCCCCTAATGTCATAGTAGCCCCAATATTGTTTTCCCCTTATGGCAGCACTGAGGAGCTTTGGGCTAAAACTAGCAAGCTAGCTAACCACCTAAAAGGCATGGAAAAACCAACAACAGCCAAGTTGGAGCTGATAAAAGCTTGCTATTATGGTAACTGATGTCTTTTGGCAATACAGTTGCCAGTGTGATGCTGTGAAAGCTTTTCCTACCGTTTCATGGGGTGTGCCGTCCCGGACCACAGAACTACGTAGTGCATGGATGGCTAGAGGGAACGACAGGTGTGTTTATCTGGCCTTTATGTGACCACATACCATCAAAAGGAATTTAAAGATAAAAAAAAAAATCAAAAAGTGGCAAATTGGTGCATAGTTATACTGTTCATAAAATAGGCTCAATGAGTAACATAATAAAATGCTATAAAGGTTTCAAGAAATGGCCAATGCTAGTTGTTCTCAAAAGATGAATTACTCTATAGGAAAAAAACATGCAGCTGCAGATCAAATATTTTTCTTCCTGACTCAAGTGACTTAATAAAACACTACTAAAGAGCAGCACTGAACAGGCCAAATGAGGTTTGTGTGTTCGCTCACATGATTGAGCTGTTACGTTTGTATTTATTTTCAGGGTAAACCTTCTTACTGTAAGCAGAGTGACTTCTTTTCAATACTTCAGTATTTTTCTCTGTCTGATGTGTCCGTGTGCTTGTGTGTGTGCGAGCGCGTGCCTGTGCGTGCGTGTGTGTGTGTGTGTCTGTGTGTCTGTGTGTGTGTGTGTTTGTGTGTCTGTGTGTGTTTGTGTGAGCGTGAGCGCGTGCGTGTGTGAGCCTCATAGCTTGGCTTTGCTAGAATTTGTCAAAATTCGTAATATCAGTATTGTACAGATATGTGTTGCTAAATGTTGTTGCTAAAAGTGGAAAGCAGAGAATCAGACTCCTTATGTATCGTCTGACTGAAAAATGTCATGTCATGAAACGACTAGCTAGTCCATTAACAACATCTGGTTTATTATGTCACGTGGTGATTTCAACAGCTGTCTTTTTGTGAAATGCATAGCAGAGGATCACAAAATTAAAGTATTTTTGATGAAAAATTGGAAATTTCTTTTGGGAAAATAAAGTGTTACTTTCACATTTATGTGAATTAGCTTCACGTGTAATGATGTGATATGTGTGTAACATACAGGCCTGGTTCTCAGAAGCATGAATAACACTCCATGTCATCATAGGCATTGTTTCTTAGGAACCCTAATGCAGTGTTTAGGAGTGTACACAGGGGACGAGACGCTAAGGCTACTTTAATTAATTTGAGTCTGGAATTTGAATCTCCCCAAACAGATTAGCATTAGCAAGTCTCTTTTATTGGGTTTCCATGGTGATCCATACTCTATGTTGTCTTACATAATACCTACAAAGTTAGATGAAAATGGCTAAAGTCCAATGGCTTAAGCCAAACTACATTCTTCCATGCCAGAGATATGTATAATTAATTATGATAATATGATAGGATGTGAGATATGTACATCATTATGTGCATATGACATGATTTTACTATTGAAAAATGTTCCCCATCTTGATCAATCCTCAGCTTTATCCTTGCAGCTGAGCTGTGAGAGTGGTAGTTTGAGTAAACACCAGCAAAAGTGAGGTTTAAATAATTAAACTCATTCATACTCTCAAGAACTCTGGCTCAGCTAACTAAATGATAGTCAGATTCAACTATTACATACATGTATCTTCTGCTTTCAGTAACTATAGAACATGTGTAAGTAAAGATGGGGAGCGAGAAAATGGAGTAGGGAAGTTAAGCTTATTCATCTCGCATCTCGATAAGATCTGGGTGAGATCAGTTCCATAACAGACTGCTATGTTTGAGTTGTTGCTCATTATGCGTTTCTCCCTGTGCAGGAATCGTCGTGTGCCTACGTCCTCATCGTGACGGCGGTGTACTGGGTGTCTGAGGCTGTGCCGCTGGGCGCTGCGGCTCTGGTTCCAGCCTTTCTGTATCCACTGTTTGGGGTCCTGAAATCCAGTGAGGTGAGCAACATCAACCATCACGTCATTACGCTAACATGAACTTGCATTACGTCATTACGCTAACATGAACTTGCATTACGTCATTACGCTAACATGAACTTGCATTACGTCATTACGCTAACATGAACTTGCATTACGTCATTACGCTAACATGAACTTGCATTACGTCATTATGCACATGAACTTGCATTACGTCATTACGCTAACTTAACTTGCGTACGTCCTTATGCTAACATGAACTTGCATTACGTCATTACGCTAACATGAACTTACATTACGTCATAACGCTTGCATGAACTTGTAGATGGTTGACTCTCTCGCTCATTGAAGCAGAACAGGAGATCTTTGCTACTCATCACAGATCTTAATTCATGACTACAGTAATTGAATTGACTTTACTTGGCTCCTTAATCTTAACAATTGAAGTGGCATAACTACCTTAAATACGCCAGCCTTTGGTGAGCCACTTATTTCTTGCCAATCAAAGGTTTTGAAGTGATGTAAGCCATTCACGACACATTTCACCAGACTGCCAGAGAGGTCCCCCAACAGCCCATGCATGTCAGCCAGTGTGTTGAACATCTCTGATTATGAAGACCAATCCAGTCAAGTCCCTTTTTATCTGAGAGCTATCAGAATGTGAAGACAGCTAGCTGAAGTATGCTAAATTAAGCATGGCTGGCAACCCATTACCCACTGGTGCCAGCCCCTGATGTTGAGAAGGTTAGTCACTTAAAATGACAGCACTTCTTTACCAACCAGTATCAGACTGTGAAGACAGGTAACTTATGCTTAAGACTGCTAATGCTAGCATAGCTGGCAGCACATAGAGCCTTGCATGTTGGTAAAGCTGCTAACTGTTCTTTGCCAGTTTAACTTATTGTTCTAAATTTGTCTGCCAGTCTGATTCCTAGTCACACTGGTATGCCTGGAATTGTGATTTAACCCGATAAGAGGGATACTGGTCCTTTTTAGGTCACTGGGTCCTCATTATGTGGCAAATCCCAGTATTAAATGGACTTTGTATACTTGCACAATGCACAACAAGTAGACCATGTTCAGTGACCATTATATATATACAACTAATGTGTATCAGGAGTTCAGATTCTAAATCAGGCCAAGTTTCTTACCAGGTAATTCACTTGAGACTTTTGATTACAAGCATGTGAATCAATAGTCAAGCTCATTGGCAATACATCTGTAGCCTATCCATCTTCTACCTGTT
>NC_137912.1:23400821-23413321 GCF_963457725.1 Sprattus sprattus
TCTTCCCTAAATGCCAGACTTCCAATGTCATGCCCATGATCAAATTATCCTTTTTTCCTACTTTGGACTACTTACCCGTAAGCTATGCTGCTATGCAATCCACACTTACCCCTGGCATTTGCCATGGAAACAATTGCATGATGGAATCTAATATGTGTACGTGTACGTGTGTGTGTGAGTGTGTGTGTGTGTATGTGAGGAAGGGATGAATTGTATGGCTGAGAAGGAGTGTGCTGACTTTTAGAGCCAGGGGTGGGGGGGGTTTGTTAATACACCCGTCACAATCCCCTAATGCTCTTTTGCGGGGCATCTAAGTAATTAGGCTGAAGCAAGGGGGCCCTTTCTATACAGAGTTTACTGGGTAAAGCTGACCACCAACCTCAGCCTCCTAATGTATGTATGGACTTGTGAGCTTGTGGAAGGATTGATGTCTTAACTCGGTGAGAGGTGAGGTTTGCTGGCCTTAGAAGAGAGAGAGAAAGAGAGAGGTGGAGGGTCTTAGAGGTTAGTGAGAGAAAGACACAGATAGAGTGAGAGAGAGAGAGCGAGAGAGAGAGAGAGAGAGAGAGAGAGAGAGAGAGAGAAGGAAAGAGAGATGGGGTGTGTTAGAGAGAGAAGGGGAAATTCTTTGTCAGGGTCAAAGGTGACATTTGCTGACCTCTAGTAGTTCTCATGGACATGATTTACTGTTTTGTGGCTAAACCAAGTCCATACCAGTTCAACTCTATCCTGCTGAAAGAAACCTTATGGTGGAGGTCAGTGTGTCAGCTTGGCCTTGCATGTCTACAGGGTATCCTAAACTGGCAAGCCTCAGCTGCTGTGACCCCTCAGACATTAACATGTACTTGTAGATGGTATGTGGCAAATACATCATACGATACATTTGCTGATGTAACTGTAAACCCAGTTTTTACATTTCTGTTGGATTTCTAATCTGGAGCACAAAACTATACAGGTGTGTTTACATCTCCTTCACCTGACCATGGATCAGCAAAACATCAGAACTTTGCAGATGTAATAGAATCTAGCTATCTGCTAATGGACCTTAAAGAGGGAAACAAATCTGCAAAATGCCGCTTTAAACAATCCAGTTTACGTTATCCAGTATACAAAGCGTTATCACCTGAGAACACCGGGGAAGCCATTATCTGGATTATAATAATGACAGAACTCTGAAGGCATGATAAATAAATAGTGCCTCCCAATATAATTGTAAAAGTCATGTGTATTTGTTTACATGTCCAGGCCCTCAAAAAAACTGCAACATATACACATAAAAAAAGCATCTACAGAAAAGTATCGGAACGCAGAAGTCACAATAGTCAACTATTATCCTTCAGATACATGTTATCATTATGGCATAGAAGCTTTTGTTTTCACAAGAGAGGCCCCTGAATGCACCTTTAAAGAGTGCTAACAGGGACACTTTTAGGCTGTGCGAATCGACCTTTGGTCTCCAACATTATGGGATGGCCAGATTGGCTCTCTTAACCTTTCACCCTTGAGCCAGCAGGGCCACAAGGAAGTGTTGTCAATTCCAAATACAGAGACCGAAGCAGAAACAGTTGGAAGTGGACTGAGGAAAAAAGAACAAAAAAAAGAGACTTTGGGCATGTGTGTGTGTGTGTGTGTGTGTGTGTGTGTGTGTGTGTGTGTGTGTGTGTCAGTGTGTCAGTGTGTGTGTGTGTGTGTGTGTGTGTGTGTGTGTGTGTGTGTGTGTGTGTGTGTGTGTCTGTGTGTGTGTGTGTGTGTGTGTGTGTGTGTGTGTGTGTGTGTGTCAGTGTGTGTCAGTGTGTGTGTGTGTGTGTGTGTGTGTTTGTGTCAGTGTGTGTGTGTGTGTGTGTGTCAGTGTGTGTGTGATGTTACATAAGTCACAGCGTAAGCCGCTCACAACATGTACCTTGCATTCCCAGCATGCTTTGTAAGCTGTTTGAAGGCTGATCTCTGCCTGTGCTGAAACCTTGGAGAAAAGCAGCACGCTGCTGAATCAACACTAGAAAGTGTCCCCCAACTGTCCTGTTTGTTTGTCTTTTTCCGCCATGTTGCACAGGGCGAATGACCTATAAACCATCTGCAATCCCGTTCAAAAAATGATAAGTTCCACTTCACGATGCAATAACAGGCTCAAGTGCAGTAAATGTAAATTCTAGATCTGTACTGTATAATTCTGCAACAGTTGAAGGAAAAAACGTACTCCCTAGAGTCCAATATTATCCAAAAAGGACAATAAGGACAGTGTCACCTGAGAATGAAATTAGCAGTAACAAATAAATAAAAATCACGTGTATATTTTTGTGTATTTTCTTCTAGTCGCTACCCTGAAGCCAAAGTCATCAACTTCGGCACCTGGTTCATCTTCAGCTTACCCATTGCCATTATCATGCTGATACTGACCTGGCTCTGGCTCCACATCCTGTTCCTGGGCTGCAAGTAAGACAGCCTGCTGACTAATCACAGTGTGCTGATATTGGTTTGCTTAGCTGATTATCTGGGTTGGAATTTGCTAATGGTGCCTCGTGCTGAGCTGATCAGCTAGATTTGAATTTGAAGTTTGATTTGTTTACTAATGATGGTCCAGTGATAACTGTTTGACTGATTGATTGAACTGTTTGACTGATTGATTGGCTAGGTCCTCCTGAAAAAGGATGACTGTGCTTTGTGTTGATTGGAAAAATGTCACATTTCAAAGATGTGAACAGGGTTTCACTTCTTTAGTTGAATCTTCTGGAGAAACGTTTTTCATTTAGATCATTTTCCATTATATTTAACGCCTTTACATTACATATACATTAAACATACACTTGTCCTTGCAGTTTCAGGGAGACCTGTTCCCTCAGCAAGAAACGCAAGACCCGAAGGGAGATCATCTCCGAGAGACGCATCCATGAGGAGTACCAGAAGCTCGGTCCCATCAGGTAAACTGCAACACATCAAACACCTGCCCCGAGCCACAGTCCCCACTGTGTTCCTCACTGCTGTGAACTACCATGAAACGCATTAGGCTACTTAGCTACAGTCGCCATGCAAATTCAAAGTCACATCAGGTACCTTTAAGTACCTTTAAGTTATGCCAAGGGTGTGAGTGGGGCCATGTTGTACTGTATGTATTCCCCTTAGTAACTCCTTTGTGTCTTTTCTCTTCCTGTAGCTACCCTGAGGTGGTGACGGCGGTGTTCTTTGTGCTTATGACTCTGCTGTGGTTCACAAGAGAGCCAGGATTCGTGTCTGGATGGACCTCTCTGTTTGAGAAGTACGTAAGACCTACTATGTCCCTGGTCATATTTCTAGCAACATATCTTCATACATACATACGTACATATTTTTTCTTTCAAATTCAGAGTTGTGTACTTTTAATTGTTCAACCATTTACATCCATTAGAATATTCTTCCTGTCACGCTTAATGTATATAATGACATTGCTGCTAATATATCTATCATGAAACTATTTATTTCCCTTCCGGCCACTACCCTGTTTAAGTACCTCACATCTAATTCTATGATCTATGTCTGTGTTTTTGTGCGTTTGTGTGTGTGTGTGTTTATATGTGTGTGTGTGTGTGTTTATATGTGTGTGTGTGTGTGTGTGTTCTCACAGGAAAGGCTATCGGACTGATGCCACGGTCTCCGTGCTGCTCGGGTTTCTCCTCTTCCTTATTCCGGCTCGGGCGCCCTGGCAGTCAGCATCAAAAAGCAAGGTCAAAGGTCAGTATTCCCATCAGCCTCATCCGTATCCGTTTCCATATCCCTCATCCGTGCCCTCCTACCCTTATTCACGCACAATGTTTGAATTGCTTCCTTGGGCATGAGTTCACTCACTTGGGACATGGAAGGTGCTAATGAACTACACACATCGTGGGGAACATGCTGAAAAGAACTGCATGTTCGAAATTAATTGTTTCATGGTTGTCTTCATTTGAATGACTCAACCAACCTTGGCTTTTTTCCATTTCTCATCCATCATACATTTCCTGTGAGGCACTTTCTTGATGAGGATGAAGATGGTGATGGTAGTGATGTTGATGATAACTACTACTAGCAGTAGGTTTAAATGGAGTAGTTTTGCATTGCCCTTTGGTAGTTCTACTGCTGCTAGAGCAAGATGCTAACATTATCTAGGTCATGGTTTACTCATTGGGAGTTATTGAACTGATAAGAAAATACACCTAACTCTACCTCTGTTATACACACACACACACACACACACACACACACACACACACACACACACACACAAACACACAAACACTAATACAGCTGCGGAAAAAATTAAGAGACCACTTCAAAATTATCAGTTTCTCTGGTTTTACTATTTATTGGTATGTGTTAAAGTAAAATGTACTTTTTGGTTTTATTCTATAACCTACTGGCAACATTCCTACCAAATTTCAAATAAAAATATTGTCATTTAGATCATTTATTTGCAGAAAAATGACAATTGGTCAAAATAGCAAAAAAGATGCAGTGTCTTCAGATCTCGAGTAATGCAAAGAAAACAAGCTCATATTCATTTTTAAACTACACAATACTAATGCTTACACTTAGGAAGAGTTCAGAAATCAATATTTGGTGGAATAACCTTGATTTAAAATCACAACTTTCATGTGTCTTGGCATGCTCTCCACCAGTCTTTCACATTGCCGTTGGGTGACTTTATGCTACTCCTGGCGCAAGAATTCAAGCAGCTCGGCTTCTTTTCATGGCTTGTGACCATCCATCTTCCTCTTGATCACATTTCAGAGGTTTTTTATGGGATTCAGGTCTCGAAATTGGGCTGGCCATGACAGGGTCCTGATCTGGTGGTACTCCATCCACACCTTTACTGGCCTGGCTGTGTGGCATGGAGTATTGCACTGCTGGAAAAAACATTTCTCAGAGTTGGGGAACATTGTCAGAGCTAAAGGAAGCAAGTTTTTCTTCCGGGACAACGTTGTACTTTGCCTGGCTGAGGTTTGTAAAAGACCATAAGGATTGAAAAAAGCGGACTGGAGGGTCTTCTAGTTCGTCTTCTCTGATGAGTCCAATTTTCAGCTTTGCCCTACACATGGTCGTCTGATGGTTAGACGGAGACCTGGAGAGGCCTACAAGCCAGAGAGTCTTGCACCTACTGTGAAATCGGACTCATCAGAGATGACGAACTTAGAAGAACCTCCAGTCCGCTTTTTCAATCCTTATGGTCTTTTACAAACCTCAGCCAGGCAAAGTACAACGTTGTCCCGGAAGAAAAACTTGCTTCCTTTTGCTCTGACAATGTTCCCCAACTCTGAGAAGTGTTTTTTCCAGCAGGGCAATGCTCCATGCCACACAGCCAGGCCAGTAAAGGTGTGGATGGAGTACCACCAGATCAGGACCCTGTCATGGCCAGCCCAATTTCGAGACCTGAATCCCATAAAAAACCTCTGAAATGTGATCAAGAGGAAGATGGATGGTCACAAGCCATGAAAAGAAGCCGAGCTGCTTGAATTCTTGCGCCAGGAGTAGCATAAAGTCACCCAACGGCAATGTGAAAGACTGGTGGAGAGCATGCCAAGACACATGAAAGTTGTGATTTTAAATCAAGGTTATTCCACCAAATATTGATTTCTGAACTCTTCCTAAGTGTAAGCATTAGTATTGTGTAGTTTAAAAATGAATATGAGCTTGTTTTCTTTGCATTATTCAAGATCTGAAGACACTGCATCATTTTTGCTATTTTGACCAATTGTCATTTTTCTGCAAATAAATGATCTAAATGACAATATTTTTATTTGAAATTTGGTAGGAATGTTGCCAGTAGGTTATAGAATAAAACAAAAATGTACATTTTACTTTAACACATACCAATAAATAGTAAAACCAGAGAAACTGATAATTTTGAAGTGGTCTCTTAATTTTTTCCGCGGCTGTATATATATATACTGTATATATATAGATATATATTTATTATGCCTGTCTCTGTGTATTCTCCAGAACCTTCTGACGATGAATATGATGATGAGGAGGAGGAGGAGGAGGACCCAATGGCTCCCATGATCACGTGGAAGGACTTCCAGAGACTCATGCCGTGGGAGATCGTCATTCTGGTCGGGGGAGGATACGCCTTGGCTGCAGGGTGCAAGGTAACCTCCATACATACAAAAGAATACTAAACCAGCCTGTTCATGGGTTCCCTTTGTGGAATCATATCAAGACTTATCTTTTAGGATATTAAGACAAGGGATTTTCTTCCCAGACCAAATACATCAATAAACATATTGTAAAGCTTTCTGAATCCAGGTGCTGATCGGAATTATGTAACTTCAGTCATTTTCTGTCTGTACCTGCAGATGTCAGGGCGGTCCTTGCTAATGTCTCTGTTTCCTGACTCTACCCACAGGTGTCAGGGCTGTCCATGTGGATCGGTCGTCAGCTGGAGCCCATGAGTGGTCTTCCCCCCTGGGCCGTCACACTCCTGGCCTGCATGCTTGTGTCTGCAGTCACCGAGTTCGCCAGCAACCCTGCCACCCTCACCGTCTTCCTGCCTATCCTCTCTGCTCTGGTGAGTCCTTCACAAGCATGGCATTTACATACACTACACTCTTTGTGCCAGGCTTGTACCACAGCTCTCACAGCACAACATCGCCAACTATGTTGCCAAAAGAAACCGGTACCTTGCTAGTTTTGGACAAAACCTCTGCTTCTTTAAGAGTTGTAGTATAATCCTTCTCCCTCTGTGTCCTTCTCTTCCACCTCCAGTCCGAGACCCTGCAGATAAACCCCCTGCAAACGCTGATCCCGTCCACCATGTGTGTGTCCTTTGGAGTCATGCTGCCAGTGGGGAACCCGCCAAACGCCATCGTGTTCAGTTATGGGCACGTGCAGATCCGAGACATGGTGAGTAACGACCTGGTTGTCTGGGCGACAGTGCTTCAGTGGTGGACAAGTACGTCAGTAGAGTAGTCGTTTAGCAATCGGCAGGTTGTTAGTTGGGTCACGACTCCTCCTGACCATGCATCGTAGTGTCCTTGAGCACAAACTTGACACTGAACGCTCCGGATGGGCAGGTATCAAAGTATCAAAGAAGTAGTTTTTTGCCTTTAATGTAGTTATGACCAACACTTACGAACAGGGGTGACTGACTCCCTGTTTGGGTTTGGGTCGCTTTTTAACCACTTATCTGTTTCTCCTCTTCTGTTCAGGTGAAAGCTGGTTTTGGGGTGAATTTGATTGGCATCCTGGTGGTCATGCTGGCCATCATGACCTGGGGGGTCCCCCTCTTTCAGCTCAACGAGTTTCCCCAGTGGGCCGTCATGAGAAACACCACCGGAGGCTTGTAGCTACCAGGGGGAGCCAGTCAAGGGAGAGGGTAGGACAGAGTCGCATGTTTCCATAGTAAAAGGACATGGATCTGGGACACGTGAATGCAGAGAGGGAGATGTTTCTCTCTCTCTCTCTCTCTCTCTCTCTCTCTCCTCAACTACAGAAATGACACTGTACAGGACAAAACGAATCTATTCTTCTTGTTTAATGACTGCCTGTTTGTCAAGAGGAACACAGCGACATTTCACTTGTAACAAAAGTGTGTGGGAGGATCTTAGGAGCCACCTCAGTTCTGTCACTTCCTGATCATCACTTGTGCTTCAGAGGTCTTTATCTTTACATAAGGTGACACATTATTTTGTCCCTCAGCATATAGGGCATTACAAACCCATTAAACTACTGTTTCGCATGTATGGCGGCCTAGTCTTAACGGCACATCGTTATGCTGAAGAGGTGTCGCTTGGCCTCGCTCTCATGTTCTGGAAGGCCAACATGATACTGCTTGACAAAATGAGTCCCAGAAAAGCAGGGGCCCCAGAATGGTATCCATTGCCTGTATTCTAAACATGTTTTTTTATTCACCAGTTGAAAGTAACATATTGTTTTTAAATTGATGTTTCCATGAGTAGATAGACAACATTATCACTGTCACTTTTGAGCAGTTATTGTTTTTACTTAGGGCTTCATACAGGGGCAGAGGTAATTCAGTTTGATTGGTAGTCTGCAATAAGCCACTAAATCAAAGGAACACGTTGTCACCCAGGTGACGATGATGGGAAGAGAGCAACCTTGCTGTTGTGTTTAACATGTATACAGTGTGTATAAAATATGCATACTTTATATTTGTGTACATTTCTTGTAATTCTTGTTGGGGTGGTTTTGTACATTATCAACATGTACCAGGTGAGCGACTAACTAATCTTTCATGGGTATGATAATTTATTTAGAGATGCACAGTTTTTCATACCTTAAAAGCGACGACTAGAAATCTTTGTAAATACATGAGAGATATAAAATGTCAATGTGATGTACAACTATGTGCCAAACTCATATTGGTGAAATCACACAAGAAAGAACCATTTCTCCTTCTGTGATGTGACAGGAGTTCTACTCCTGAAGAACACGCATATACTGCTTTTTACTCTCCACCCAAGTTTCAGATCAACTGTAATAAAACACTCTGGCTCAAGATGGTTTCCCTCTTATTTTTTCATTCAAATGTTTCATTCAAAACTACTTCACACATGTATTTATCAATGGTGTCAACTGCAGGTGTTTTCATCTTCAGATGAATAACATGAACACGATGCTCAGGCAAACACACACACTCCAAGTCACTCAGCAGCAGCTCTCTTCGATACATTGAGAGAAAAACAGTATGTGATATCAAATCAAATATATTATTATTCTAAAACAGAGATGAAACGTGAGCCTGCCATCGCTCTCAGGGCACACAGTGATCTATCGGCTGCCATTATGGTTCTGTTCATGGAGTTGCAGTTGCTCATACCCAACTGAGATTGAGAGTGCAGTCCATGTAGCTGTGTTCTCAACACAGTGCTCCATTCTGTGTCAAGCAGTCCAACTGAAGAAGCTATGAGCTGGGGGCCCCCTCTGCAGGCTCAAAGCCTTCTGTCTGAAGCTTTTCCTTGTACTTCAGGAAGTCCCGCCTCTTTGCGAAGTATTTCACCTGCCAATGACGCATAAAACAGTACAATTCTATAATAAATATATAATAATTTATAGAATTCTATAATAAATATATAATAAATATAATAATTTTCTTCTCAAAGAAAGAGTTGTCTGTCATGTGTGTTAAGGTCAAGATTAAGATTTCTTTATTTATCGTTCCTCATTGCTCATATCGAAATTACATTTTAGTTTGGTCCCAGCCGCACGCACCCACACATATTGACACAAACTAACTGATGTACTAGATATTGAAATAATATACAAAAAGACAGAACAAATAGTGGCAGTTTTGCATGATTGGCATGAACAGGCATAAAACAAGTGTGGGACAAAACTACAACTCCTTGACATGTTCATCTATTCTCATCAAGTTGACACGTCTTGCACACACAGATAACTAGGTTTATATGCTCAGTAAAATTAATATAATCCTTCCTATCCTACAAGTATTGAACTTGAGCTTTTAGCATGTCGACCTCTAGTGGTCCAGATGACAACGAAGAAGCTATGTTACCTTAGATAACCTTCATTACATGACGTCTTGGATTCCGCTCACTATTTGATGCATGATTATAACACAACGACCTCGTGCTCGTGTCACCACACTCGTTTATCGTGATAAAACAAAACTGTTAAATTGCTACCTCCGTTTGCCCACGTCCACGGCAAACCCGTCAGCTAGATACTGTGCAGTTCAGACCATCGTACGGAAACATGCTAGTTAGTCATATAATGTTAGCTAAGACAGTAGCTGCACTGAAGGGGTTGTTCGTCGTGAAACCTACCCACTGTGCTGGGCACTGCTTCTCGAACTCCTCATGGAACTTTTTGCACGTCTCTGTGTTGTCCTGATTAACGTCGAGACATTTCCACAGTTCATCTCGTGCCCCCCAACATGTACGCCTCTCCTCTCTCGTAGGAGCTGACATTTCTGTGGCTCTTTCAGAAGCTAGCAAACGTCAGCTGCACGAGATGGAGAAAAACAAGGTCTCAGCGTTACGTTAGCCAATTAAAACATTGACACTGGCAGATAGTCGTTATCACAAATTCGCCTCTTCCTACTGTTTACTGCCATCTCAGTGACCTTTAATGGTTAGCCAACATTAGCATTCAGATGGGCAACCTTAGCTAACGTTAACTGGTAAGCCAAGCTAGTTTGCAACTTGTTAGCTGATAAGGTGAGCTGGACGACAGTACAAAAATCCCGGACACGTACCAGCGGAATGTTGTGCAATAGAAAACAAATCAGAAAAGCTCTTGACGTTTTGACGGCAAACCATCTAATGTAACTGTAGTACAACGACAGCTAAGTAGAAAGCTCTTTCAAACATTCACAACCTGGGGATACATGCTTGTTGACAAAAGTATTACTTCCGGTATTTTGAGTCATAGCTGTATTCCAAAATAAAGGTTTACTTACTGCCTTAGAGAGTCTATATGTCACTACAAAGACCAGTATTTAAAAGACGAATCACTCTTGCAACCTTCAAAAATCCCAATTTAGAGTCATTGATAAGCCACTACCGTAGTTATGTTTCTTTGCTTCTTTGCTTTTGCGTAGTTATGTCTTTTACTTCACTTTGCAGCACGTCACACAATTCAACACTAGATGGAGCTAAATTTCTGATTATGAAGAGTTGCCTCGTTTCACACAGAGGAGTGTTGATTCTGGACTACATTTTCTCCTTGCTGAAAAGGAGAAGAGTATTGTTTTCAATTGGATTCGACCACATTAGTATATTTAAACATAATGTGCTAAGTAAAAGAAAATGTGTAATGTTAAAGACCTCACAAAATCTTTTAAACACCATTAACCCATCAGCTTGTTGAGGATAGACACCAACGATGCGTGCACAACAAAAAAAAAACTGCTAGTGCTGTAAGTATTGTAAGATTTGACTCTCACTACCACACCTACACACACACACAGCGTGGAGGTGAGGGTGTGAGAGACCAAAAAGAAGAAGAGAAGAGAAGAGAGGGCACATAGTTCTTTGAGGCAAGGAGGCCCCATGTTTCCAAACTGACCCCAATATGAACTTCAATCCACACCTCTCAGCCGAATTTGACTTGAAACCTGAAACAGGGATCTTTGCTCCAAATCAAACTCTGCGCCCAGGGCCGCTCGAATTTGACATGAAACAGAATCGCAAAAAAAAACCTGGTCTGGTGCCAGCTGATCTTTGGCCCAATTTGCAGGGGAGGTCGACATCTGACCAAGGTGAACGCAAACAGGCATTGCTGTTAGAGCTCTGTCGTGCGGTCCACCGAGCCAACCCGATCAGCTGTATCCCAGCATACCATACTCACGCTCGCATCAATGCCCAAACCATGTTCTGAAAGAGAGAGTGAGGGGGGGGAGAGAGAGAAAAAGAAAGAAAAAAGAAACATCAAAGCTGATTTGAGTAATACTGGATGCAAAGCAAGTTGTGAGAACATCACTTCTGCATGAACGCAGCAGCTGCATATTGATTTATAAGGGGGTAATAATTGTTTCATGCTGTCCTGGATGGCTCCCTCCTAACTGAGGTCTGGCAAGCCGGCCTTCTGGGTTGCCTGTGCTGGGTGAAAGTGGGCAAAGTGGGTAAAGCCATACCCCACCCTCTGCCTTGTGCCAGGTGGTTTGAGGGAGGGGGTGGGGGTGGGGGGGTATCCCAATTAGCCTTCCTCCTCGTCATAGCAACACTCAATCATACAGAGGCATGTGAGGCAGACCAACGAGGACACACGTGGACAGTGGAGCTGATTTTGTGAGGTTTCACAGGCGGGCGCTGTATTGATGCTATGCATTCCTTTAACCTGTTACTCTTCTTAACTGGCATACACACACACACAAATACTCTCGTTCTATCTTTATTTCTATCTCTCTCTCTGTCTTCTCCCTCTCTTTCTTTCACTCTCTCAGCAGTCATCTCTCTTTTCCACTCACACACACACACACACAATGCACACACACACACACACACACACACACACACACACACACACACACACACACACACACACACACACACACACACACACACACAAACCCAGACAGACGCACTTGAACGAGAGAGAGAGAGGATAGAGAGAGAGAAAGAGCAGCTGATTATATTTTACACATCTGTCTTCACTTTTGACACAGCTATACAGATTCCCATATAAAAACCACAGGCTATTTTACATAACATGCCTAGAAACCTCAGCAAGAAGCCCTGCTCACTCCCATGCACTCTTTCAAATGTACTTTTTCCTTCCTTTTCTGCACCACCATCTATTAAAGAGCAAATGTGTTCGATGTTACTGATGCTGGAAAAATCTGACTTTCACACATTGGCTCTGTCCTCATCTGCACGTTGCCAGGATGTTTTTTGTTTTCTATTTTACTGGATTTTCCCTCGATCAGCAGTCATGCCTCCCCATGCCTGTTTCCTCGCGTGCCACCCCTGACGGCTTGCGTCATGTTTTGTACACACAGCAGCTTGCGTCTACTTGCATGCCATTGCAAATGGGGTTTCCCCAGAAATATTGCATTTGATTTGGCATAACAA